>NC_089251.1:109654621-109937285 GCF_963930625.1 Muntiacus reevesi
GAAAGAAAAACTGATGAGGAAAGAATTCGTAACTTGTTTGGGCTTTAAAGGGTTGATTTTTTCCCCCCTTCTTGTCTCTTCAGTTTTTATATCTTGGAACTACCATGTTTGTTGACAGGTACTACCTCTAGCCCTTTACTTTTTTCTTCAGTATTTTTCTTCTTCGCAAAGGAGAAAGATAGAAGTTATGAACATCTGGATCCAACTGCCTCTCTCAAAACTTCTTTAAAATCCTCGAGATTTTCTTTCTTAGTCACTTACTTAAGCCAGCTCTCAGATTTAAGCTCTTAGTTGGAAAATTTAACAGAAATCCAGAACAATTTTGTTCTTTATTTCCTGAGTTTTTCTTCTGAAGTACAGAAGACATTTAGGGGTGTGTTTGAGACATGGAAGGAAGAAATGCTCTGCAAATAATGGAACGGTGTTTTAAGATTTCTTTCAGTTATCAGTTTTAGAAGCAGTTTGATTCAGGGAACTGAAACAGCAGACAGGTATAGAACCCGCAGAGTATCTTCAACGAGTTTCAGTTATTTATAGTGGCAAATATAGTACTTTGAGACACAGAGAATGTAGGAAGAAATCTGAAATAAGAAAAAGGAAGAGGCCTGGAAGGCAGCATGGAGAAGGGAGAGGGGTGGGTCAGAGAGAAGTATTCAAAAAATTTCACTGAGCCAAGGAATAGGAAGGAATTTCCATAAATTCAGAAACAGTGTATCTACTGAAAACCTAAAAAAAATGTTACTTCAACATATTACTTTAGAAGTATCATTAAATTTACAGTCAGATAAAGGTGCTATCAGTAGTGGCCTTTCAGCATTGTACTGGAGGTCTAGCCAATACCATAAGACAAGAAAAAGAAATAAAGGATTTGAATTATAGGCAAGGAGATCAGTGCTTAATTCCCTATTGCTATTAATTAACTCTTCAGTTAGGAG
The DNA here is from genome assembly GCF_963930625.1 of Muntiacus reevesi. NCBI lineage: Eukaryota > Metazoa > Chordata > Mammalia > Artiodactyla > Cervidae > Muntiacus > Muntiacus reevesi. The sequence goes on from NC_089251.1 coordinate 109,655,557, forward strand.
AGATATGTGGTGCCTTGTTTCCAAGACTTGAGTCACTTGTATACATCCCTTCTTAATTTTCTGTATATTTCTTGAATTGGTCTTACTACTAAATCCAGCTCACTTTTTAAAAAGCATAAACACATTGCCCTAAGCAATAATGCTTGGGAAACTGGATTAGGTGTGGTGATTATATTTCTTATGTGCATAACTATCAAAATAAATGTTTGTGAGCCATTTAAAAGCATCCTGCTTATCAATAGTTGTAAGCCTCTGTCACTGGGCTTGGTGGCAAAGAACCAGGTTCAAGTCATAGTTCTGTGTTCACTGGCTAGTTTAACCTGGGCAGGTTATTTTCCCTCTCTGAGACTTGTTTTCCTTTCCTTCTCTGAGACTTGTTTTCCTCTTTATGAAGTAAGAGGTGAAATGTTTTCTGCTGCCCCATGATTCTGCATAGGCAAAACTTTGTACTGATATAAATCAGGATAGCTGTTTCAAAGAGGGAAAAAGGGACAGGTAAATTGTGGTAAAGAGTATTCTTGATTACCAAAATCTATGTGTGGGAAATGCCAGTGGGGAAAATATTCTTGTAAATAAAATTATTTTGAGAGCAGCAAAGGGGTGGCAACTGGTTGTCCAGTGTGGTGTATTAAACATCTGAGTTTGTAGCAGGAAACTGTTACCTACACCTAAAGGAAATGAGTATAAACATGCTGCCTGTTTAGGTAGCATTAAATTTTATGGAAATAGGCTAGGACCTTACGAGCTAGTGTGACTAGACTCACTGCTACATTTTTTTCCCTTGTGAGTGTTGTTTTTGGAGTTGTCTGTTCATGAGCCCAGTGAACTCTCATTGCCTATATAACAGCAGTGCTCCATTTTTGGTTGTTTACCCCAGCATGTACAGGATGGGGGGTACCCTCCCAACAGTAAAAGAGGCCTACAAAGGCAGTCATCCTCAAGAGTTAGGATGCCCTCTTTTTCCTACTCTGAGGGGCTTGGTATGGATTTTGATACACTAGTCCTACTTGGGGACCACTGATTAGTAGGGTGAAGTTCAAGCCCTTTAGCAAGGTCATAAAGTCTCTTATCTTCTGCCACGTTTCTAATCCAATTTGTCTACTTACTAATTGTGAGTCCCAGACACATTGCTTAAACCTCTCTATGGCTCATCTGCATAGGTGAGATATTAATAGACCAACCTCATGGGATTAAATTAGTTAATAGATATGGTGATAATAAGCTTAGAACAATGCCTAGTTCTAAGATACTAGAAGTAAGTAAATAAGTAAATAAATGCTAGTAGTGTGTCATTTTGTATACACTTATTTGTATATACATCTTCCCTACTTGAAAGGCAGTAAGTTTCTTGATGGTAAGGTTTGTGTATTGTTCTGAGTGAGTACCTAGGATGGTACCAAATAGTTGGAATGATATTGTTTCCTTTCTGAGCGTTTTGGTGTCGATATATGTGTCTGACATGCTTTGGAATTGAGGGCTAGTTACTTTTTAGATCCTGATGGTCTGTGTCTCAAACCTTGGTCCTTTATTTGTTTAACTTTGCTTACCCTCCAGCCTCCAAAACTGTGTGGTTTTATCTATTTTCCCTTCCATTTTTGGTACTTCTAGTATGTTCGTGTATCTGCCATATATTTTCCACCAGTATTTCTTCTTTGTTACATTCAGAATTTGAAAACCCAGATTTCTATATGCGGTAAAAGTAAATACTGTGTTGAACAACAAAATGAGAGAAGTTGAGAAGAGTCTGAATCTTTGGATTTTTCCTTTGCTTCTATATCCCTAACTCCTATTGATTCCCCTGCTGCCCTTTGGCCCCACCCCCTGCTAGAATCTTTGGTATGATGTGATGGTGTTTCTGATCTTGGGGAGGAGGATTCCCTTTGCAGAGTTTACTTTTATTGGCTGGAATGTAAAGTCGTTGGTGTTGCCGTTTTGAACTGGGACACTCACTGTTGGCTGTCATTCCTAAACTGCTAGAATTGGAGTGGTGTAAAAAGTTAATCTGGTGCAGAGTGGCTTAACACACAAGAATGATTGTTTCTTTGAGGTACTTGGCAGAATTTTTAATGTGCGTGAACCCTGACTGCTTGAAGCCAGACTGCATGGCTTGAATCTGGCTTCTAGAAGTGTGTCAGGGAAGTTTCTTAAGTTCTTAGTACCTCAGTTTCTTGACCTCTAATATTGAGATGATGATAACAGCACAATTTTATGGGGTTGCTGAGGGGATTAATTGGTGATCTTTGTGTATTAATTAGGGTAATCTAAGCTTCTGTAATAAGTACTGTTATCTACCCCAAACAGTGGTTCAAACAAAATGGAAGTTAATTTCTTTTCTCACTTGGCAACCCAGGCAGGGTATTCTCAGTGTTGACGGCTTTCCTCCTTAGAGTCATTTAGGGACCAAAGCGCTTTTCAGCTTCTTTTCCCACCAGCCCCATGGCATTGTCCTCTCAGTTGGCCGAGCTGGTAACAGAAATCCTGGTTGCAGCAGTTGGTGAAGAGTATGGAGGAGGCTCATCATAAGGGCACCAGCCTAGAACTTCTACCTGTCTCTTCCTTTCATTCTCCACTGGGGAGAACTGTAATCACATGATTTCATCTAACTGCAAGGAATGCTGGGAATTATGATCCAGCCATATATCATCCTATGTAAAGTATTAGGAATAGTGCTTGGCACACAGTAGAACAGTGGACACCTATTTTCGTTCTTGATAATATATTTTTCTTCTTTTTTTGGTTGTGTTGTGTGACTTCGTAGGATCTTATTTCCCACCAGGGATTAAACCCAGGCCATCGGCAGTGAAAGTAGAGTCCTAACCACTGGATTTCCAGGAAATTCCCAATAGTGTATTATTCATAAGCACGAGCTTCATTAATTGGATTCAGGGGATTTTGTAAATCCTTAAAATTACATCTAAAATTCTATATGAATCTCTTTTTCTGGGAATTAGGAGCCATTGTTCTAAAAAGTATATGGTGGCATTCTGATTGTTGAGTATTAATTCATATAAGAAAGATATATAAGAAAAGTTTGACCTAGATGATCCCTAAAGTCACTTCCATTTGTTATCTGTGATTTAAAGCATTTATTGGAAAGAAGTAAGTGACTAAAACTGAGTTAGGTGTTAAGGGAAATATAAGAAATTATTAAACATCTTCTGTTTTTAGGTTTATAAATTTTATTGGAAAGAAAACAACAATACAGGATAGTACATGCTTAACGAGTCAACTGTGGTTCACATTAAGTTGGGCCAGGACAGATGGGTAAAGGCAGAGAAGTAAGCTTTGACTTGACTTTGAAAAAATAGCTATCGTAAGGGAATTGGGAATAGCCAAGAATGGGAATGTTAGGGGTGTGTGTGTGTGTTTTATAATTTTATTTATTTATTTTGGCTGTGCTAGATCTTTGTTGCTGTGAGGGGCTTTTCTCCTGTTGCTGTGTGCGAACTTCTTATTTCGGTGAAGGCTTCTCTTGTTGCAGAGCACAGGTTCTGGGACATGCGGGCTTCAGTAGTTGCAACTCCCATCCTCAAGAGCACAGGCTCAATAGTCGTGGGATAGGGACTTAATTGTTCTGCATCATGTGGGATCGACCTTTTACCAACCCAAGTCTCCTGCATTGACAGGTGGATTCTTTACCACTGAGCCACCAGGGAAGCCCTGGGAATGTTAGTTTTGACATCATTTGTAAACTCATTATGCAGGAAACAGTAGATAGATGATACTTTCAGAAGAAGGAACCAGCAATGTTTCAAACCCATAGTGCCAGGGAGACGAGTTATTTAAAAGTTGAGAATGAGATTTTCAAAACCTAAGTCTGAGTCTCATTGTTTTCCCAATACTTCTCTACTTTTTGGATTGCTGTCTATTCATCAGCTTCTCATCTGCATTTGGAGAGGTGCAAATGGATTACAGGCAGGCTCGAAGCTATCTTTTTTTTTTTTTTATTGTATAAAGTGGGAGTTCTTTATGTTTTGTTTTGAGGGCAGGCTTTTTTTTAAACACAGACAAATGAAATTAATTTTCTATAGGCAGTGATGCTGAGAACCTTGTTTTAATAACTGAACAAAAACTAACCCAACATCAAGACAGTGTTACCTTGGATGAATTGCTTTGACATTTATTTGAGGTTTTCAGAGGGGAAAATTCAGGAGATAGAAATGAATGTAAAAATGTGAAGTTAATGGCAACTCTGTTTTGTTATGTTTTGTCTGAGCTGTTACTGAAGACTTAACAGTGCAATTCTTGGCAAAGGCCAAGGTGATACCTTGATTAAATGTAAAATTCTGAGAGAAAGGGGCCCCAAATGGGTAACAGATGGGAGGATTCTGAGACAAGGTGACTGAAAACATGAAAAGTCTAACATGAAGGAAGGAGATTGATGGGAGGGATAAATTATGAGGTAGAGGTTAACACATACACACTACTATATGTAAAGTAGATAACCAACAAGGATCTACTCTCTAGCACAGGGACCTATACTCAATGTTTTGTAACACCCATAAAGAAAAAGAATCTGAGAAAGAGACTGTGTGTGTATAACTGAAGCACTGTTCTGTAGACCTGAAACATAACATTCTAAGTCAACTGTATGTCAATTAAAGAAATTCTAATGGTATGAATAATAATAGGAAAGAGCAATGCGGAGGACCTGGCTGTCACTAAAAGTTAGAGTTGGTTTGGAAGGGTGCTTACAGAGATGCCTGAAAGCCAGTAAAATGATGGTGAGCAAGACTTTCCCATTTCCTGTTTCATTGGCAGTGTAGAACCTCAGTGTTCTTATGTCTCCTGACTAGGGAATTAGTGAGTCCATAAAAGGGAAATTTGTTAGCCAGGCTGAAGAGTGTGATTAAGACAGATTTCAATCAAGTAGGGGAGTAAGTTAGGATGGGTTTGTCCACTGTATAGAATTTTGTAGAAAATGGAAAGGGAGTTTCTGAAGGAAAGTAACATTAAGGTCATGAATGCAAACTGTCCAAGTTTGATTTACTAGAAATCTAAATTTAATTCAGAGATCAGTTTGTGAATTCTTTTAGAAGTTTTAATCCTTTTGTCTTTTTGGTAACTTGATTTTATCCCTCAGTACTCAGTACCAAGAAATGGTATACAGAATATCAATTAGCCTTATTTGATTTGTTATTTTCCTTTATTTAAAATATAAAACCAGGAAACTATATTAGTATAAATTGATGAAAATAACAACTTAATGTAGATAAATGAGACTGTATTTGAAAGGTGTGCCAAAGATGGTCTAGGAGTATTTTATATTTTAATATTTTGAAGAAGTAGTAATATTAGAATCAGGGCCAGGTATTGACCCTCAGAGCATATATTTTGTTTTATAGATTTTTTTTTTTTTGCTGCTTTGTTTAGAGCTGAAATACAGTATGACTCTGGGCAAGAGGTATAACAGTTTTCTTCCTTTTTTTGTAATAAAATTATTACTTCCAACTTTACAGGTGAAATAATTTATTTTTATGGAAATAATTAAGTTTTCATTATAATAGAATTGTAAAAATATCAATCATCTGTAATAATTTAAGTATTAAATTTTACCATCATATAGCATAGCTATTTATTTGTATGTGTGAGAGAAGGAAAAAGGAGAATCTGAATAAATATTAGAGACTACAAAAGCAATTAGCTGAAAGTTGAATTTCAGCTAAGTAATTAATTAAGTACTAAGTAATTAAGAACTTTTAAGAATATGTGAGTTCTGTGTATGTTTTCTTAGTTAACAACCTGTTGCTTTATTATGGAGGTAGAGACAAGGTAGTAGATTGCTAGAGTGAAAGTTCATTAAAAGCTAAAGATGACCCAATTAGTCTGCTGTGCTGTTTAGGAAAATGGCAGCGTGGTAGCTATGAGCCAGACTACATAGACTAATTGAGAGAAAAGAAGACAGACTTAAATGAAGTTTTGGCCTTGAATATACATATGCCCTAGACTTAACTGAAAAATTTGCAGAGGTATAAACTTATGAAGAGTGTGAAGTTTTGTATTGTTTGATTCTGTAGGTTACAGAATATATTAGTTAACATGTGAAATGAAAGACTCTTAGTCGTGTTCGACTCTTTGTGACCCCATGGTCTATACAGTCCATGGAATTCTCCTGGCCAGAATACTGGGGTGGGTAGCCTTTCTCTTTTCCAGGGGATCTTCCCAACCCAGGGATTGAACTGGGATCTCATGCATTGCAGGTGGATTCTTTACCAACTGAGCTATCAGGGAAGTCCATATTCGTTAACATAGGGATCTAAATTTTTGATTTATAGGTATTGAGGGCTTGTTGATCTTCATTAAATCAAGTAAAAACTAACGCTAACCATCAATAACATAGATTTTACTGACATTTTTACTTTTCAGCAGGACCCTTGATTGCAAAGGTATCTAAAAAAAAAATGACTCAGCATCAGTGGTATCTAACCTTAATCTGTTTTAGTTTAAACAGTGGCCCTAAATTTGAAAAATAATGTCAGTTTTCTTCTGCTTCCTAATATATTCATCTGTACCTATTATGCTTTAAAAAAAATGTTTCTAAAAAAAAATGTTTCTTTCTAGTTATAAACCAAGTTATTTACTGTAGACAACCTGGAAAACACAGAAAAGCATCATAAAATAAAATTACTTTTGTCTCTCTTTTCTTAAAATGACTACTGTTGCTATTTTGTTATATGTCCTAATCTTATCCAGAAACTTGCATGAATTATTGGTGACAGTTTATGTACAATGTTTTAATGTTCTTCATGCAGAATACTTGGAAGAATGAAAAGTAAAACCCAATCTAAAGTAACGTATACTGAGTTAAATGAGTTGGTTTAAAGAAAATTAACTTCATTTAAGTTTAACCAGAGAAACTCAAATTGAATTTGGATTTATTTTCCTAATGGCACTAAAAGAACATTTACCCTGTTTGACCTATGCAGGAAGAAGGGAAGCTTTTATGTTGTGAAATCTGCCAACACGTATAATTGCTCTTAGTATAGATATTGTTTAAATGGTTTGAAGGTAGGCCCTCCTCTGTGCTCTTTGGGATGTCCATTTTGAAAAGTCTTTTTTTTTTTTTTTTTTTTTTTAAGGTATTTCCCCCCTCAAGTTCTATCTATTAATAGTAGGTTGAGGTATGCCCACTTTATAGTTGGAGGATATAAGATGCAGTCTTTGTTTAGGAACAGTCAAGCACAGTATAGGGATCATAATAGAAGCAAACATTGAATACTTTCCATGCACCAAGTGCTAGAAAGATAAAGGAATAAGAACCGTTTCCTTTGTCTTCAAGGAACTCGGAAAACAGTTTAATGGACAAGGGTGAGTAAATGCAAAACAGTTTAATGGACGAGGGTGAGTAAATGAGCCGTGTTTGATGATGTCATTTTCCATGTAATACGGTGACTTTTTGTCTCATGTGCTTTTTAAAATCCAGTTGAACTAAGATCTTAAGACACAATTTATGTGGCAACCTAAATGACATAATTGACTTAAGAGATGAGTGAAATATTTATGTTGTATTCTAACAGATGAAGGGTAGTTGGTACTACTGAATCTACCAGGTATTGTATATTATTAGTTTGAAGAAACTTTTATCCTTTCCTTCAATAATTGTGTTATATTCTGTGATTTTCCCTGAAATAAAACTGGTACTTTAGTCATAAATTTTAAAAGGATCCTCCTTTCTCTAGCTGTTTATTGAATTAGATACAAACTCCATGATCTAGCATTTGTAGTCTTTCAGATCATGATCCCAACGTATTTTCAGTCTTATCCCCCCACTGCAGCTGCAGATATATGTTATGTTCTAGCTAGATTGGTCCTCAGCATGCTCTGTACTTCTCTGCCTTCATGGAAGATTTTTGTTCTTGTTTCTTTCATCTGAAATATGCTAGCCTCTCCCCCTACCTCCAGTTTCTGCCTGCTGGAATAATATTTGTTATTTTTTCAATCAGTCATTTAACAAATAACTGTGATACTGTTCCATGGACTTGGATATACCAAAGAACATTATGGCATTCATATTCACTTGAGGGAGGCATGTAGTAAATGTATGTCTACTAGTGATAAGTGCTGTGAAGAAAAATGCAGTGTAGGGTAAGGAGTATGGAGAATGATAGCGGTGTTCTTTTTGATTTAACAGGACATTTAATAGAATATTTAGCTCTGCAGAAAGTAGCAGATAGGGAAGTGAGGGCAGAAGCAAGGAGACCAAGTAGTGGACTGTCTATAACTAAGGCAAGAAATGGTGGTGGCTTGGGCTAAGGTGAGAAGTAGTCTAATTCTGGATATATTTCTAAGATGGAGGTCGCAGGATTTCCTGATAGATTGGATGAGGAATTTGAGAGAAGGAGAAGTCGAAGATGATACTGAGATTTTTTTTTTTTTGATAACTAGAATGATGGAGTTGCTATTAGCCAAGATGGGAAATGCTTTGGGAAGGGCTAGTTCTGATGGAGAGATCAGGAATTTTGTTTTTTATATGTTAAATTTGAATATTTTAAGACCTCATAGAACCTGTTGTCTAATGAAAGAGGCTTCTGTTAAAGAAATACACAGATATGGTATATAATTATGTTAAGGACAAGAACAGGGTATCTGAGAAAGAATGACAGGAAACCAATTTAGATGGAAGCTTAATGGGAGCTTCTCTGAGAAAACGACTTGTAGGATGAATGGTAATTAGGGGAAGAATGAGAGGAAGAGCATTCTAGGCTGGAGGAACTGGCATATGTAAAGGCTGGAAATACTCAGTGGAGGTATTCAACAAATTGAGACAGTGTTTGGAATAGAGAGAACAAGACTGAGGTGCAGAGTGAGAAATAGACAGGCCACATCATGGAGGTCCTTGTGTGTCATGTGAGGTTTATCCTTAGTAAAACGGCAGTGTCATGATTTAATCTGTGTTTTAGGGTGAGTAGTCTAGCCATTCTGTGGCAAGAGTGGAAACAGGGAACACTACTTGCAGGCTGTTGTGATGGACAAAGATGGTGGTGGTGGTGGCTTGAATTAGGATGGCGATGGAGAGAATAGAATGGATTTGAGATAAATTTTGGAAGTGGAGTACATAAGAAGATGCTGAAGGAGTTCTGTGAGATGACGGGGGCATCTTAGTAGAATCACTGGTTGATAGTGGTCCCTTTTATGAGAAGGAGAAGGAGCAGTGTTCAGGTTTTGACTTGTTGAGTTTGAGATGACCGAGATGTCAAGCGGACATTTCTAGTAGAAAGTTGGATGTACAGACCCAGTGCTCGGAAAGAAGTCTCAGGAGGGTAGGGAAATTTGGGATGTGTGTGTGTGTGTGTGTACATACTTTATTTGTTTATGTGGTGTTTAAAGTGTGTGAGGTCATTCTGTAAATGAGTGAAGAGTAGGAAAAATGCTCAAGACCAAATTTCTGGGAGCTCACAACACTGAAGGGTTGTGTAATAAAGAATCTGGAAAAGGGGAAGAAGGAGGAGTTGCAATCACGCAATAGTGGGAAGAGGAAGGTGATAAGAGCAAGGTACCAAGGAAACTAGAAATTTTTAAGGAGGGAGCAATTGGTTGTGTCAAGTAAAAGTTGGGTGTTCTGTTTGACTTATCAGTCTGAAAGTCATGGGTAACCTTAGTAGTAACGGCTTTGATGAAGAGGTGGTGGGGAAGCTATAGCAGAGCTAGAAGAGTGAAGAGGAAGTGAGAGAGTGGGCCCAATGAGTAAGTAAAGCCAGACTCTTAAGAACCTTGGCTGTGTCAAAGAGACAGGTTGGTAGGTAGAAGGGGATACATGTCAAGGGAAGGGCTTTTTTAAAAAGTTCAGCTGTAAGATCTTTAATGTAGGAAGGAAAACTTACAACATCATCTTAGAGATGAAAATAGTTCTCATGAGAATCATGATAATTCACTGACTGGGATGCCTTTTTACTACAAGGAAGATCTGATTTGTAGATTTTAAAGAACAGATGCTTAATCTCACTGACTTAATTTTCCTGTTGCATTTTCCAAATGCACGAGATAGAAATGTAGAAGAGTATTTCATACTTAACTGAACTAATATAAATATTTATGAGGTGCTTTCTATGTGCCAGGCACCACTGTTCACTGCATTACGTATATTAACTCATTTGATTCTTCTTCAATAAAATATTTGCTGAAAGAATATACAAAAGCTTTGTGTTTTTTTCCCCCCTGTTCCCTTGAACAGGGTTGATTCCAGAGGAGACTGGGGGGGGGGGGGGAAGAAGAAATAAAAAATCACATTACTGGGGAAAAGCAGATGCCTATTAAATTCACAGAAATCTTCATATGGAGAAGCCAGAGAAATAGGCTGAGAGTATAGTGCACATCACAGGGCTCAGTTCATATTTGCAGTTTTGATTTAGTACCTCAAAATCATTGTTACTTTAGATTGAAATGAACAGTTACCTTTTTTCCTGGCAAAATAAAAAATTTCAGGGAGAGTCCTTGGCTGCATTCTGGCCCTGAGTTTGTGGTTTAACAGCCGCTGGGGTAAGGAGTTGCTATCATTGTCCTGATGACTCAGCAGGGACCCCATGCTAGATTGTAGTGTTGCCTCAGTGCTGGTTGCAAAAGTTCTTTCTATCCTGTGTAGTATTTGAGATTCCAGATCCCAAAGTCAGAGTCAGGGAGTGATTGTTGACTTGAAATATCATTTGTATTCCCTCTATGGGCACTGAAATAGTCTACTTCAGAGTTGAAGATCATTAGGATTAATATTTCAAGTAAGGTAATTGAAGTGTCATTTGGAAGACTGGTTCTTTGTGTTACGTTGCTGCCACAGGGTAGTGGTTAAGAGCATAGGCTCTGAAGCCATGTAGACTGTTTTAATCTTAGTTCTACCTTTCTTCCTGAGTGTCTCCACTACGTAACAGTGTTTACTTCTTGGGTTTTGTGAAAATTAAGAGTTAATATAAGAAAAGCATTTAATGTCTGACACAGTTAGCATTGTTTGCTTACTATCCCATGGACCTTTGGGAATGCTGAGTTAAGCCTGCCTGTGGTGACTTTATATGTTTAATGTATCTGGTTTCAACCACCAGGATGTTACTATGAGAAGCATCTGCCAAGCTGTCATAGGTGGGGAATTTTCTATTCTTTATCAGAAGACCAGGTTTAGCACAAAAAAAGGTTAGTTTTGAACTTATTCCTGAATTTAACTTCAGTGAACCATGATCCTGTTGACACTTACTAGGTAACCACAGACAGTCAGGTTGGACTCTGCCATCTTAGAACATCTGCCTCAGCAACTCTTTCTGGACTTGGAGCTAAAGCTGAGAGTCCATTATTATCGAGTGTTTTTCTTATTTTTTTATTTCTTCTTATTCTTTCTTTCTTTTCTTTTTGTGACAGCATGAAAAAAAATAAAGAGAGAATCTAAAACATATAGGATCTAGTGGTTCTGCAGAAGTATGTTATAATTATGGATCTTGGTGTATATGTGTGTGTATATATATGTGTGTGTGTGTGTGTGTTAGTTGCTCAGTCATGTCCAACTCTTTGTGACCCCATGGACAGTAGCCTGCCAGGCTCCTCTGTCCTTGGAATTCTCCAGCTAGAATACTGGAGTGGGTTGCCATTTCCTTCTCCAGAGGTTCTTCCAAACTGAGGGATCAAACCTTGGTTTCATGCGTTGCAGGCAGATTCTTTACCATCTGAGCCCCCAGGGAATCCTATATATTTTATATATATATATATATATTTTTTTTTTTTTTCCATTTAGCTCCCTGTGTTACTAAATTTCACTGTTCCTTGATTTTTATGGTAAACTTTGGCATGAATATAATTGATGCATGGTGTAAGGATCATAAAGTGACTTTGAAATACTTCATTTTATAACATTATAAGCTTCTTGAAACTACTTGATTTATTCCTATGCAAGATGGAGTACAAGTACACTGGTACATGAAAATGAACAGTAGGTTTTTGTTTTCCTAAAAATAGTCATAAGATGATAGATAGCATTGAGTGCTTGCTGTGGTTCATGCACAGTGTGCCAAGCCCTTTAACTGTGTTAAGTAGTTTAATCCTCATATAAACTCAGAAATAAGTACTATCAATACTGTTTAACATAATGAGGTTTAATTCATTTTTTGTGTATGGTCACAGGGCTGGTAAGTAGCAGTACTAGAATTTGTACCAGGGTCTTTGTAATTCAGAGAGGCTGCCTCTTAACCATTAAGAGCTTTTTTATTTGTTTGTATTCTTTTTCTCTATTTGAAACTTGAATTTTTAAACTAAGTTTTGTTTTCACTATTCACTATTTTCAGTCACCCTGAAAAATAAAAAAGAAAGAATTCAGAGAATGTTTAGGAATATTTTTAAAACACTAACCCATGGACTTAGATGGTTTTTAAAAGAGTTTGGTGCTTCCAATTCTCTTGGTTAAATTTGAAGGAAGCTGTAAAATTTCCATTACTTCATCTCTTCGCATTTTGGGGGTCTGGTTAATTAGTATTTTTAAAAGTACTTAAAGGGTTTATTTATAATCTTGTTGAGGAACTTGACTTGAACATCACATATTTGATTTAAGGATTGTTTTCCAATTTAAAAGTTTCAGACAGTCCCAAGTTTAAGAAAAATCACATACTAAATTGTTAGTTTTCCTGTTTTTTTTTTTTTAACCTCTCCCTTCAGAGGAGCCTGCACTAATCTTTTCATTGTTGATAGGAAAAAAGCAAGGAAGTTTCTTTTTGTGGAGAGAGGAAATGGCTGTTAGTTCAGGACTTTATCCATATTAGGTATAAACTAAATATAGATGTGTAATCCAGGAGTGAAGTCACATCTATAAAGTTTCTTAAGCAGAGCTAATGACATCAGTTAGTGCTTTTGGATCTGGGTTTTTTCTTTAAAATTTTTTTGTTGTTGTTGGACTTTTGGTTCACTAAAAGGTTACCAAACTTATTAGTTCTATGATCTGCCTTCCATGTCCCTTGAATTTTTTAATAAGGAATCTTTCTTTAAGCAAACATAAGTAAATTCTGCTTTGTCTGTAAGGAATGTTTGCTTATTTTTTTTTTTTTTTTTTTTGGCTGCACTGCATAGCTTGCTGGAACTCTGTTCCCTGACCAAGGATTGAACCCTGGTAGTGAAAGCCCAAAATCCTAACCACTAGGTCACCAGGGAACTCCTGCTTATGCCTCTTTTTGAGGGGCGGTAATAAATATGTTAGTTTCTTTAGTTTCTTGATCCTATTGTTATTTTCCTATCTCTGTGTTGTTGTTGCTGTTTTTTTTTATACTTAGTTGCGCCCTTAAGTCTTCTTTACACATATTGGTACTACAAGGCTAGACTCTTGTTTTGTGTAAGAAATGTGTTTTACTTAGCATCTTCTTGGATTTAAGTCAGATCTCAGTGTGGCCAAGTGGTTACAGGATTCTTCTGATTAGTTGGTTAGTACAAATACTGTAGCAGAACAGAATGAAGGAATAAATTTCCTGTTTCTGGCCAAAAGCACAAATGAGGACTTTTAAAAGACTCTCCAAAGAATTCTTATAAATGTCAGCTCTTATGCTTCTTCTCAGAGCCCTTTGCAAGCATGCCAACACATTCAGGCACTTGGCACTGTACAGTGTGGCTGAAGAGAAGGAGGATCTACCTTTATGGCATGTCGTCATTGTAAATACCTTAAAATACAAACTAACTGTAAAAAAGTTTATCTTAATGTGCCTCAAGGATTTTAGTTTATGAAACCAGTGCCCTCCAAGGTTTAAGTTGAAATATCTTGTGATTCTGTCTCTGACTTTGTTGCTCCCTCAGCGAAGTTAATCCTTTCTACTGTCTGTCTGGAGCACTTTGTGTATTTGCATATTCTGCCAGTCATTGAATCATTTTTCTTCATATCTTTGTTCCAGTTAGAATGTGAATTCCATGAGATCAGGGATCAAGGATTATTTTCTTCATCTTTTGTATCGCCTAACACAAATCTTGTTACACAGGAGGTAACTCATTAATTTAGTAAATATCTATTAATGTTTTGGGACAAATTGGTATGTGTAGTCTGGGGATGGAAGCATATAAGAGAGTATTAAGCCTGTTTCTGGTATTGTATTCTATATTACCTCATAGTAAAACACCAGAAATAAAAGCAGTATTCAGTTATTGAACTTGAGACTTGTAATTTGGGTTTTATGACTAAGCTGTTCACTAGACAGCTGTTATTCTAAACTTAATAATAGATTGGTTTAGAGTGTGAGGATCTTCAAATTAGGTTTACGTTGTTCAAATCAGGTTTGCGTTGTTTTCATCTGTAAATCAGGTGTGGTTTCTTAGAACTGATGACCACTCTAGCTCAGAATTATGTTATGTACCTGAAGTAGACTTAGTCTTGAGTATTTAGGCTCAGACAGAAAGTTGAGACCTGAGATTTCAAAATTAGGTCCAGATAATTAAATTTTCATAATTGGAAGCAGTTTATTAGAAAACAGATAGAAATGGAGCCAATAAAATTTCTCAGTGATAATGGGGACAGTTTGCCAGAGAAGTGAAAAATATTTCAGGAGTGACTTATTTGACCAGAAAGAATATATTGTATTTTTCAAATAAGCTACCTGAAAGATAATGGGAAGATTTTTGTTGTGTCTAAAAAAAATAAAATATATAGATTCTATAGAACTTAGTTCTATAGTTCTTGTACTATAGTACAAGAAAGGACTGTATAGTATTTAAGGCACCCATGCATTAAAATGGTAAGTAACTTTTCACACTTGCAATATGTTGTTGAATATATAGTTTTAAAAGAAAAACTTATTTTGTAATATATTTTAATGAAAAATTTAAACATAGATAATCCGAAATAAAATACCAGAAAAAGATTAAATCATTCATGTGTTCATTGTGTGCCAATATTGTGTAGTAAAATATTCTATAGCATTTTTATGACTTCAGTTTTGCATTGCTCATTATCACTACTAATCCTCTGTTCCTAGTCATTTAGAGGTCCAAAATTTAGCTCTTAAACAATCCTGTAGTGTAATGAGCACTTGAAAAGGTGCTTAGCATCTCTAGTAATTAGAGAAATGCACATCAGAACTACAGTGAGGTATCACTTCACACTGGTCAGGACGGCTATCATCAAAAAGTCTCCAAATAATAAATGCTGGACAGGGTGTGGGGGAAAAGGAACCCTTGTACACTATTGGTGGGCTGTAAATTGGTACAGTCACTATTGAAAACAGTACGGAGTTTCCTTAAAAACTAAGAATCGATCTACCATATGATCCACCAATCCTACACCTGGGCATATATTTGAAAAAGATGAAAACTCTAATTTGAAAAGACACATGTACCCCTAATAGCACTGTTTACACTAGCCAAGACATGGAGGCAACCTAAATGTCCACTGACAGATAAATGGATAAAGAAGATGTGGTACATACATACAATGGAATATTACTCAGCCATATAAAAGAATGAAATATTGCCATTTTTAGCAACATGGATGGACCTAGAGATTATCATACTAAGTGAAGTAAGTTAGAGAAAGACAAATATTATACGTTATCACTTTATGTAAAATCTAAAAAATAGAATCAATGAATCTATATATGAAGCAGAAACAGATTCATAGACATAGAAAACAAATTTATAGTTACCAAAGGGGAGAGGGAAGGGTAGAGTATGGAATAAACATAGGTACACTACTGTATATAAAATAGCTAAGCAACAAGGATTTACTGTATAGCAAAGGGAACTATGGTCTCCCCTGGTGGTTCAGATCATAGAGAATCTGCCCGTAATGCAGGAGACCTGGGTTCGATCCCTGGGTCAGGAAGATCCTCTGGAGAAGGAAATAGTAACCTACTCCAGTATTCTTGCCTGGGGAATCTCATGGACAGAAGAGCCTGGTGGGCTATAGTCTGTGGGATTGTAAGAGTTGACATGACTTAGTGACTAAAACCACCATCATCACAGGGAACTGTATTCAATATCCTGTAATAGCTTGTAATAGAAAATAATCTGAAATATATACATACATAACTGAATTACTTTGCTGTGTACCTTGAAAAGTGAAAGTGAAAGTCAGTCACTTAGTCGTGTCCAACTCTTTGTGACCGCATGGACTGTAGCCCACCAGGCTCCTTTGTCCATGGAATTCTCCAGGCAAGAATACTGGAGTGGGTTGCTATTTCCTTCTCCATGGGAGTGTATACCTTAAACTAACACAAAATTGTAAATCGACTGTATTTCAGTTAATAAAAAAGGCAAAAATAAATAAGTAGGTCAAGAAAAAAAATACCCCGTGCTGTAATATGTATTTTTATAGCCAATTTTCTGTGCATAACCATAACATGTAATTGTTTTTAAAGACCCTCACCTATCTTTTATCCTCTAAATTCTTCATTTTCCTTTATTTATTTATGTAAAATGTGATGTCTTAGATTCTTTGTGCTCAGTTGTGTCCAGCTCTTTGCACCCCCATGGACTGTAGCCCGCCAGGCTCCTCTGTCCGTGGAGTTTTCCAGGTAAGAATACTGGAGTGGGTTGCCATTTCCTACTCCAGGGTAGATTCTTTACAAAGGAAGAAACTTTTGACTCTACTGCTGAATACTTGATGGAATTTCTAGTTAAAATTGCTTGGTCTTGGAACATGTTGATAAAGAGAAATAGCTGTTACTTACTTTAGTTAGGTAGTTGCCATAAGCACAGACTGGGGAGGGAGTATTTTTTTAATGCTTCATTGTTTTCTTCCTCTCCTAGGATTCTTTCTGTATATTTTTACACTACCTTTAGCGATTTTGACTTGCATTAGAATTTCACTCATACCTCTAACATATTTGTCTTCAGCTGATAAGCAAAGGAGCACTCTGACAGTTAGTGAATTTATCTTTGGTTAGAAGATGTTAAGAGAACAAGGCTTAGGCAGTGACAAAGTTTGAGATACATTTTTTGTATGTGACCAAAATGAGAATCTGTAATTGTAAAGGGGATATGTTTATTTTTAAAACTAATATAAACATGCCTTAATATAATAAACATTAATTAGTTTTCTGTGTTCCTGAAATTAACTCATTTAAATGTCAAACATTCAAATTCTATATAGTTTTATCTGAAAATGTCTTGATTCACCTCCATTCCAAGATATTTTTCCTGGATGTAAGGTTTGGGGGTGATTTTTGTTGTTGTTGTTGTTGTTTTTATTTCAGTATTTAAAAAATGTAATTCTGTGTTTTCTGGCCTCCATTATTTCTGATGAGAATTCAGATGTCATTCAGATCATTTTTCCTTTGTTTGCAGTGTGTATGTTTGTTCTGGTTCCTTTTAGGATTTTCTTTTTTTTTTTTTTTCACTTTCTAGCATTTTAATTATGATCTACCTAGGTGTGACTTTCTTTATGTTACTTCTACTTGATGTTAAACTTCTTGAATCTTTAAATTTGTCTTAATTTGGGAAAACTTTGGCTGTTATTGCTTGAAATTTTTTTGCCCCCTTCTTTCCTCTCTTTCTGAGATTCTAATTAAACATATAGACCTTTTGATATTTTCATAGGTCTTTGAGGTTACCTTAGTTTTTTTCACTTGTTTTCTTCTGTTCTTCAGATTGAGTAGTTTCTTGCATCTGTCTTCACATTCTTAGATTCTTTTCTCTCTGCTGCTGCTAAGTTGCTTCAGTCGTGTCCGACTCTGTGCAACCCCATAGACGGCAGCCCACCAGGCTCCCCCGTCCCTGGGATTCTCCAGGCAAGAACACTGGAGTGGGTTGCCATTTCCTTCTCCAATGCGTGAAAGTGAAGTCGCTCAGTTGTGTCTGACTCTTAGCGATCTTATGGACTGCATCCCACCAGGCTCCTCCGTCCATGGGATTTTCCAGGCAGGAGTACTGGAGTGGGGTGCCATTGCCTTCTCCATCTTTTCTCTCTATTCTACTGTTAAACCAATCTTGTGGTTTTTAAAATTTTTCAGATACTGTATTTTTTAGTTCTAGAATTTACATTTTATTCTTTTTATGGTCTCCTTTCTGTACTGAGAATTTTCCACCTTTCTTTATCATGAGCTTATTTTCCTTTGTCTTCGAACATAGTTATAATAACTGCTTCAGAAATTCTTGTCTAGGGACTTTGCTGGTGGTCCAGTGTCTAAGACTTCATGCTCTCAATGCAGAGGGCCTGGGTGCACTCCCTGATCAGAGAACTAGATCCTGCATGCCCCAGCTAAAGATTCCACATGCTGCAATGAAGATCAAAGATACAGCATGCTGCTCCTAAGACTCGGTGCAGCCAAATAAATAATACTTAAAAAAAAAAATCCTTGTCTGTAAAATGCAGCATCTGGATCAGTTTACCATCTGTCTCCTTGATGATTTTTTCTCTTGAAAACGGTTCATGTTTTTTCATGTTTTTATAGGGAATCATTTGGATTATATTCTGGATATTGTGAATAATAAATTGTAGAAAATTTGGATTTTGTTATATTCTTCTGAAGAGTATTTTTTTTTCTTTCTTCTTTTTTTTTTCAGGCTGATAGTTTACTCGACTGAACTCAAATGTCTCTTGAAGTGAAGGCAGCTCATATTTCAATTCAGTTCTTTTAGCTGGCCTACTTGGAATCTGCCCTATGCATGTATATGCCAGGGATCAGCCAGAGATCTACACAGAGTTTTGTGCAGATTTTAGGACTCTCTCCCTCTAGTTCTCCTTTTCGTGATGTTCGATGTTATTTTCCACTGGTGATGGTTTCCCTGAATCACTGAACTCTGTTCTTTGCTTCTTTAAGCCAGCAGGACTGTGAATTGTTCATTGGAATTTTAGCTGCCTTGCATAGCACAAGGTTAAAAGATAAAAATTGGAGAAGCTTGTCCAGTGCATTTTCCTCCTGGGTATCAGCTCCCCTCCAGCATATGTTGCTTCTGTTCATTCTGCAGTGTAGTTCGCCCCAAGTGGTAGTTTCTGTCTCGATGTTATCATTGTTCTGGGTGCAGAGGGTTGATCTTATGGGAACTACAGTTCAGTCCCTCAGTCGCGTCCAACTCTTTGTGACCCCATGAACTGCAGCACGCCAGGCCTCCCTGTCCATCACCAACTCACGAAGTCCACCCAAACCTATGTCCATTGAGTTGGTGATGCCATCCAACCATTACATCCTCTGTCGTCCCCTTCTCCTCCTGCCTTCAATCGTTCCCAGCATCAGGGTCTTTTCAAATGAGTCAACTCTTTGCATCAGGTGGCCAAAGTATTGGAGTTTCAGCTTCAGCATCAGTCCTACCAATGAACACCCAGGACTGATCTCCTTTAGGATGGACTGGTTGGATCTCCTTGCAGTCCAAGGAACTCTCAAGAGTCTTCTCCAACACCACAGTTCAAAAGCATCAATTGTTCAGCGCTCAGCTTTCTTGATAGTCCAACTCTCACATCCATACATGACTACTGGAAAAACCATAGTCTTGACTAGACAGACCTTTATTGACAAAGTAATGTCTCTGCTTTTTAATATGCTATCTAGGTTGGTCATAACTTTCCTTCCAAGGAGTAAACATCTTTTAATTTTATGGCTGTAATCACCATCTGCACTGATTTTGGAGCCCAGAAAAATAGTCAGCCACTGTTACCACTGTTTCCCCATCTATTTGCCATGAAGTGATGGGACTAGATACCATGGTCTTAGTTTTCTGAATGTTGAGCTTTAAGCCAACTTTCTCACTCCTTTTTCACTTTCATCAAGAGGCTCTTTAGTTCTTCACTTTCTGCCATAAGGGTGGTGTCATCTGCATATCTGAGGTTATTGATGTTTCTCCTGGCAACCTTGATTCCAGCTTGTGCTTCATCCAGCCCAGCGAACTACTGGGCCATACTAAATGCTTCAGATTGTTTTTTTAAAGCTAACTTTATAATTTTGGAATAGTTTTAGATTATAGAAAATTTACAAAAATAGTGTAGAGTTATAATTGGTTTTATTTGTTTTTAAAACTTATTTACTTTGTCATTGTTCTGGGTCTTCCTGGCTGTGCACGGCCTTTATGTAGTTGTGGGGACGGGGGCACTACTCTCTAGTGTGATACATGGGCGTCTCAGTGCAGTGACTTCTCTCATTGTGGAGCGTGGGCTCTAGGCAGGGAGGCTTCAGTAGCTGTGGCGCAGGGGCTTAGCTGCCTCGGGGCCTGTGAAATCTTCCTGGACCATGGATCAAATCCATGTCCCCTGCACTGGCAGGTGGATTCCTATCCACTGCACCAACCAGGGAAGTCTAAAATTGATTTTAAATGAAAATATTTCTAAAATATGTTAATACTTCCTGGACTTCTTAAAATGCTGAATTTAACTGTCAGTTAATGTCAGCGTTCTGAATACAAATTCAGAAATGCTTGATGGCCTCAGAAACTGTTGAGCTACGTGGACTATTTTTGCCTTTCTGCTAAAGGGCCTCAGCTATTGTGTTTTTTGAATCTCCTGTGTGTGTGTGTGCGTGCATACCATGGCTGCATGTGTGTTTATGTGTGTGTTTTCTATTTCTTCCTTTGCCAGCTGAACTCTATTGATGCAGCCCATTTCCTTTAATTTTCTATTGTAGTCTTTTGTGGCTTGGGTAAGCCAGATAAACAAACTCATTAAAGTTTGTTTGAAATAAGAGTAAATAATCTGAGTTTCAGTGTTGAGTTGATGCATCAGGTACATGACCTTTAGTACATGGTCTCGGTGACAGACATTAGTGTTTGTTGTTCACAGACTGTTTATCTGGCCATGTGCTGTCTGGTATGATAGCCACTAGCCATATGTGGTTGTTAAGTGCTTGTTTGAATTGTGATGTACTCTTAAGTATAAAATATACACCAGATTTCAAAGATTTAGTACAAAGAAAATAAGCTAACAACTCTGTTGATTATATGTTCAAATTATACTAATAATATTTAGATATATTGGATAAAATAAAATAGTATTTAAATTAATTTCACTTTTTTTTCTTTTTAAAAAAGGCTGCTAGAAAATTTTAAATAACATTTTGGATCACATTGTCATGGTTGTGGTTCAGGTAATTTAATTTACTTGATAGGAACGTCATGTGTAAGATGGTGGTTGTACCATATAGATCATGAGACTAAGCAGGTGCCATTCCAGGTTTTCGTTCTTACCTTGGTGTTAGAAACTGTAAACGTGGTTAATAGCATGAATTTAAAGTTCAAACTTCAGTTCTGCCATTCCTCAGTTGTATGACCTATGGCAAGTTACTTAGTTATATGAAGAAAACAATACCTAACTTCATGTGGTTATTGTGAGGATTAATATATCAATAAAAAGCACTTTCCTATAGTGCATGTTGAATGAGAAATTAACCACTAAATTAAACAGTAGCTGTTAACTTGTTTGCAGGCAGTTTTGGCAACATTTTCACTTATTATTATTGATTCTTATAAGGAATACTCTCAAGATTGATCCAGACAAGGAAAAGGGTTATACCTTTGGCTGTCTTTTTTTTTTTCTTTCTTATCATTCAGTGTTTTTAGTTATATGGATTATAATTTGTTCTGAAGAGATAATAGACTTTGTTCCTCCTAATTTAGACTTTGGGTGGACTGACTGTGAACAGAGCTTGTTTTTTTCCATTATGGTTCTGTTGTTCTTAGATGGAAAACCTGGTCATTGTATATCTGGCACTTAGTTTTAACAAATGATTCTGGCTGGGACAGTTCAGATTTGATTTTAATCTTGATTAGAACCTTTGTTTTCATTTTCAGCATACACTTCAAATATGTAATGGAGAACAAAAGTAGTACTCAATAGAATCTTGACTGTCATTAATTCCCTATGTTAGTTCAGGTAGTAGTTTTTGAGTTTGCATTCAGAATTTCTTTTGAGTTCTTCATAGTGCTTGAAAAAAAAATGCTGTCATATTTGAACAGCTTAATTTTTTGACAGTGATGAGAAGCCAGGAATAAGATTATCATGTATAAACATGTGGGACATTTTCTTAAATTTTTTCTTAAATCTTAAGAAAAAACAGTACAGAGATGTATAAAGTTAATACCCCTGTTTCTACCTTTCCCCAAGTCTGTCCTGAGGTATAAACAATGTTGATTTTGGTTTGTAGTCTCCCACACCCGAGAAATACCTTCAAATTAAGGTTATAGCTCTTGTGGTTAAGAGCTGTAAGTGGTTATCGCTTGAAGGGATTTCTCTTTCTGTCCTCCAACAAAGAATAGGCAGGCACAGCCTCACCTCCATCCATCTTGAGGCTTTTCTCTACCCAGTTGCTGAAACCCAGAAATCTAGAAGATACTTGATTTCTTCCTTTCCCTCACTTCCCACATCCAAACCATCCACAATGTAGGATTGTACCCTTCCAAATTAAATTTAATCCATGCATTTCTTTCCACCTTCATTGCCTCCCTGTAATCCAAGCCACATCCCGCTGGGACTATTGCAGTAGATCTCTCAGCTTCCATTATTCATCAGCTCCATGCTCCCAACCTGTTTTCCACTTGGTAGCAAGTGTTATTTATTGTCTTGAAATTGAAATTGGATTTTACCCTCATGTACCCCCACCTACCAAAACCCTTCAGTGGTATCCTATTACCCTCTCCACACAGACACACACCTAACACACACAAACTCCCCTCCCAACACACGCATGCCGATTCCATAAAGTTGTACCCCATTAACACACACATACTCCTCCCAACACGCACACACACATGCTCATTCCGTAAAGTTGGAATATATTCTCTTCTTGGCACATACTTTGTTACCAAGCACCTACCACATGCTGGCAATATTTTAAGAGATCTTCATAATATTAACTCATTTAATCTCATAAATACTATGAAATGGATATTATTCCCCTTTCATATATAAGGAAACTGAGTTCCAGAGGTTAAGTATGTGCCCAGTATCATACAGGTGTTAAGTAGAAGAACCCTTATGTCAAACCAGGTTCTCTGCTTTCAGAATCCTTGCTCTTATGTTAAGTAATTTTTTTTTTTTTACATAGAGGGTGCATGGTAAACATTCGTTCAATGAATATAAAATTGTTCCTTCTGCGAGTATAAGTTTAAATTCCTTAGTTTGGTCTAGAAAGTCTTTCATGATCTGGCCCCCTCCAACACCACTTTCTCTAGTATTCATAGCAATCTAGTCACACTGGCTCTTTGTGGGGCTGGTTTCTTCTCATTCTTAAGGTCTAATCTTTTAGGACCATCTTATCTCAAGTAGGCGCTCCTTGTCCTCTCTCTTAGTACTTTGTTTCCCTTTAGGTACTTATTGCAGTTTACAATTTTAACTTGATGGGTTTATTCTGTTTTCTTCCACAGTCATGAAGTCAGCTGTTATCTTTCTCATTCACAGTTGTTTCTCCAGTGCCAATCAACAGCACTTGGGAGATAGTGAGTCCTCAGTAAATATATGTTGAATAAATAAATATATCTGGGTCCTAGGCAAGGAGGTGTATGTAAGATGTTTGTGAATGAGGAAGAAGAGCTCATAGCTTGAACTTCAGTGGCAAGTATCACACAGACTGCTGAAATCCTAGAGCAAAGTCTGAATGGCAGCCTATGAAAATAGAATTAATTGTAAACAAGCCAGAGCCCTGGTTATTATATCTCCTTTAACTTACCTTGTGAATTTTCTTCTTTCATTCCGTACCACATTTACATATTTTTTTTCCTCCTTTTGTTTTTTTTTTTTGCTGTGCTGTGGAGGCTTGCAGGATCTTCCCTGGCCAGAAATTGAACCCACACCCTGGGCAGTGAGATTGTGGAGTCCTAACCTCTGCACCACTAGGGAATTCCCTCTTCCTGCTAGTCTTAATTGGAGATAAATGGCAATGTTAGTTTGGATACTTATGTTTGTAAATAACAGAAAACTTTGCCCCAGATTGTCTTAAACCACTAAAACAAAGTGCCTAGTGAACAGGGAGACTGGCTACTGTGTGATTTTCTTGTGTTGGTTGTAGCCTCAGGTTACTGTTAAGTTGGGCACATCAGCCACAGGTTTCTCACTGAAGGATTTCCTCTCCTGGTATCTTTGTCTTAAGAGTGAGAAACTTTTCTGTGGGGACTGTTGACTAGAACTGGGTCACATGACTATACTGTCAGTCACTGGCAAGAGGATTGGAACTATCATGACTGGCTTAGAATCAGTCAGGATTTACCCCTAGAATTGGAGATTGGGTTATCATCCCCTGTGTCTCTTAGGGGAGGGAGGAATGGATTGCTGATCAAAATTTCAAGGTCTATCAGCAAAAAAAAAAAAAAAAAAAAATGGGAGAATGAATCTTGGGCAAGCAACTGTCAGACTTTGCTTGTAGCGGTTTCTGTGGTTTGTTAACTTTATCCCAATGTGATTTGGAGACCTAATTAAATTTTTTGAAAAAACTTATTAAATCAGAAAGATTTGACTTAAGTTTTTCTATACTGATAATCCTTTTTTTGTGATTCAAAAGCTTTCATTGTTAGCAACCAATAGAAAGCTATTAAATAGTGAGACATTTGCAGCAGATGAAGTCCGATAGATTAAACAAAGTATGGTGTGTCACTGAGTTTATAGTCTAGTTCAGGAGATACAGTGCAGAGATACGAATATTAAAGTAATGATACATAGTAGTGTTTTAAGAATCATAAGGCAAGTCACAATTAACTTTTAAAAAATGATGTAGAGTTGCTATATCTTAGGAGTTTGTGAGACTCAGAATCTTGGGCTTTACCCAGGACATACTGAATGAGAATCTGCATTTTAACAAGATCTTCTTCCCACATGCCAAAACTAAAAAGATCTCCATGTCCTAACTAAAAAACAAACAAACAAACAAACAATCTGCTTATTTGTGTTGAAATCAGGGTTTGAAAATCTGGAACAGAAAGTTCTCTTGCGGGTGAGACTGGAGCTTGACCTGAAGGACAGGTGCAGCCAGGGGCATTCAGATGAGGGTAATGTGACTTTCGTCATGAAGGTGTCCACATATTTACTGCCTGTTGTACAGGATGAATGCAAGGGGATAAAGGAATAGTAGTAGGGATTCACTCTAGGAAAGAAAGAAAACTTTTGCAAGACCTCATTTTTTAAAAAAATTATTTATTTATGGTTGCCCTGGGTCAACCCACTCCAGTATTCTTGCCTGGAGAATCCCAGGGACAGAGGAGCCTGGTGAGCTGCTGTCTGTGGGGTTGCCCAGAGTCAGACACGACTGAAGCGACTTAGCATGCATACATGCATGGGTCCTTGTTACTATGCCCAGGCTTTCTCCAGTTGGAGCAAGCAGGGGCTACTCTTCAGTTGTCACGTGCAGGCTTCTCATTGCAGTAACTTCTCGTTGTGAAGCATGGGTTCTAGGGGGCACAGGCTTCAGTAGTTGCAGCATGTGGGCTCAATAGTTGCAGCTCGCAGGCTCCTAGAGCACAGGCTCAGTAGTTGTAATGCGTGGGCTTAGCTGCCCCACAGCATGTGGGATCTTCCCAGATCAGGGATCCAACCTTTGTTCTTTGCATCGGTGGGTGTATTCTTAACCACTGGACAACCAGGGAAATCCAAGACCTCATTTTTAAAGACTGTTGTACATGTTTGCTGTGCTGTGCTTAGTCACTCAGTCATGTCCAACTCTTTGTGACCCCATGGACTGTAGCCCGCCAGGCTCCTCTGTCCGTGGGATTCTCCAGGCAGGAACACTGGAGTGGGTAGCCATTTCCTTCTCCAGGGGATCTTCCTGACCCAGGGCTCAAACCTGGGTCTCCTGCATTGCAGGCAGATTCTTTTTTTTTTTGCAGGCAGATTCTTGACTGTCTGAGCCATTGTACATGTTTATAAGTTTTTAAAAAAATGTATTAGCTAAGGTAGATAGTTGAATCATAATTTGATCACTTATTGAAGGAAAGAAACTGACAACCTTTGAAACTACTGGAGTTGAATTATCACTCCTATTTGATAACTGGACAGTTGTGAGAGAACTGTCCATACCTTGACATTTAGCTAAAACAATTGGCTTAATCATGTATCTTACGGATTTCTTACAATGGCATTCAAGTAACTTTGAATCTTAAAGACTTTAGTAATAACTATAGATTTTAGTGGCTTGTTTCAGATAGGTAAGCATGATAAGGGCTTCCCAGGTGATGCTAGTGATGAAGAACTCACTTGCCAAGGCAGGCGACATAAGAGACACAGCTTTGATCCCTGGGTTGGGAAAATCCCCTGGAGGATGGCATGGCAACCCACTCCAGTATTCTTGCCTGGAGAATCCCCGTGGACTGCAGCCACCAGTCCATGGAGTTGCAAAGAGTTGAACATGACTGAGCATGCACACACACACACACATACAGTTTTTTAGTGGAAAATCAGGTATTGGTTCTCATCCCTAAATCACAGCAGAATTTGGTTTTTTTTTTCTTCTCTTGACAAGTCATTTAGTAGTATAACATACTAATTAAAATGTGTAATTGTTCTTTTAAGCCAGATATAGTCATCCTGCAGCATAAAGGACTTGATCTGTAAAGGATTCTAGGTCACCATCATTGTCTTTGACATTATATTTGGTCTTAAGATATAGACAGTGGTGGTAGTGGGCTTCTCTGGTGGCTCAGAAGGTATAAAGAATCCGCCAGCAAAGCAGGAGACCTGGCTTCGATCCCTGGGTCGGGAAGGTCCCCTGGAGGAGGGCATGGCAATCTACTCCAGTATTCTTGCCTGGAGAATCCCCATGGACAGAGAAGCCTGGTGGGCGACAGTCCATGGGGTCGCAAAGAGTCAGACATGACTGAATGACTAAGCACAGCACAGTAGTGGTTTACTCGCTCCGTCATGTCTGACTCTTTGGCTTAAGATAAGCTTCTAGAAACTTTAATATACTGTTTTGTACCAAAAGATACTTGCCTCTGCTTCTTAGATTGTGTGGAATAAGAATGAGTGTTTAGGCTTTAAGAGGCTTTAGGCTACTAGTTTGGTTTAAGTAACTTGACTTTTGCCAAGTTTGAGGCAAGATAGCTTGGCATTCCTTTAAAGTATGAGAGGAGACTGTTATTTATCAAATCCGACCCTAGCAAATCGTGACTAGATTGCTGGCTTACAAAGAGCAGAGTCCAAAAGGCATCATGAGGAATTCAAAGTTTAACGGTGGAGTAAAGTTCTTTCCTGTCTTTTATTTTTTGGCATGTTTTCTCTCCATGTCAGTGTTTACCAAAATATGGTCTGCCCACCAAATGCATGAGAATTAGAATTGTTTGAAGTACTTGTTAAAAACTGCAGATTCCTGTACCCCACCACAGATGTTCTGAATCAGTGTCTGGAGGTGAGACCTGGTAATCTGTTTTAAACCCACTTCCTTAGGGATTTATGTATCCTAAGGTTTTGAGAATCCAGTTTCTACGTGGATTTCTTTTATTTTCAGGTCTTTTCCACATTCATCTATAACTTATGTTTCACTTAATTTTCATATGTTGAGGGCAGGAAGTTTTTTCTTTCTTTCTTTCTTTCTTGGCTGAATCACACAGCATGTGGGATCTTAGTTCCCTGACCAGGTATCAAGCCTGTGCCACCCACAGTCCTGCAGTGCAAGCAGAGTCCTAAACACTGGACCACCAGGGAATTTCCTAGGGTAGGAAGGTTTCTGGGGCTTCCCAGGTGGTGCTAGTGGTAAAGAATCCCCCTGGCAATGAAGGAGATATAAGAGACTCGGGTTCGATCCCTGGGTCGAGAAGATCCCCTGGAGTAGGGCATGTCAACCCACTGCAGTATTCTTGCCTAGAGAATCCCATGGACAGAGGAGCCTGGCAAGCTACAGTCCACAGGGTCGCAAAGAGTCAGATACCACCAAAGCGACTTAGCATGCATGCAGGAAGGTTTTTGATTGCTTGCTTTTTGTTGTTGTTGTTACATGAGAGATTCATGTGCATGGTATGAATATCAAAAAGTATGAAAGGACATACAATGAACAATTCACTCATCTCCCTGTTTTAGTGCTTTGTGCTGTTCTAAGCCCTTTAATATATTAATTCATTCAGTTCTTCCAAACAATCCAGTTAGGTAGTTCATGTTACTGTTCCCATTTTATAGAAGACAGAAACAGGCCCTGAAAGGTTAAATCACTTTTGAAAGTCACACAGCTGGGATGTGCTGGAATTGTCTAGGAGTCTGACTCTTAACTCTTAACCACCATCCTCTGCTGCACGTGAGAAGGATATAAGGGTTAACTAGATTAAAACATGTGAAGAGCTTGTTTTGGGAGAGTATAGAGTTCATCTTCAACATGGTAAATGTTTCACATGAACTCTTAACAGCCTACCCTGGAGTTTCGTCTAAGCATGGTATCTATTCCTCATGTAATTTTTTTTCAAACTAATCTGTTCTTCTCTAAATTGCACTGACTCTCATCTGGAGAGTAGACTTCATGGATTGGTAATACTGAACAAGAAAAATGGTAGCAACTGAGGTCTTTTCAATGTCCTCTGATTGACTGGCTTTGTTTTATTTACATGAGCAGAGCTTGGGATGTGATAATTCTTCCTTTACACATCCGTTGCCTTTATTTATGGAGTTATTTCTATGATGCTTCTTTCTCTTCCCCTAGTCATAGCACCCTTCACCCCCAGCCCCTTCAACACAAAGAGATATAGAGAAACCAAGTTAAAGCTCTCTTCCGAGGGTGTTTTAAAATCTGACTATTCTGAAAACTGATTAAACTGGCTTTTCTAAGTGAGCAGTTCCTTAACCTTGAATTAGTAAAACATTAAAAATATTTATGGCACCTACCACTGACTCCTCTTCTGCAATGTAGTAGTTAATCTGGGTAGTTTCTGAATAAATACTAGTATTGGGCAATTCAAGAATTACAACAGAGGTGGGATGGGAGAGGGTGAGGAATAGAAAGTGTACAAGAAGAGCTCTCGATCACAGATTAAACAAAAGCACCCTTTTTATAAGAGCAAAACCTAAATGAATGCTAAGACGCATTATTTGTATGGAATTAGTGGTTGTTTCTGTCAGTGGTATTGTTCATGTTTTTGCTTTGATTATTCGGAATAATTAATTTTTAAAAAAATGTTTTCTGTAATATGAAATCATAGTTTAAAAACTATGTATTCCAAATTAAAGTTTTGTCTAGTCTGTATATATTTATACTTGTAATCTGTATATACATTTAAAACAGCTTTATCGCGATATTCAGATATTACTCAATTCACCCATTTCAAATGTACAATTCAGTGGTTTCTTGGTATACTCACAAAGTTATGCAACCATCAGCACAGTCTAATTTTAGAACATTTTTATCACTTCAAAAAGAAATAACTACCCATTAGCAGTCCTTCTCAACTCCCTTTTTTTTCCAACCTCTCTCCCCTATCCTTAGCCGTAGGCAACTACTAATCTGTCTCTTTGGATTTGCCTATTTTGGACATTTCATATAAATGAAATCATGTGATCTTTTGTTACTAGCTGCTTTTTTTTTTTTTTTTTTAACTTTATTGCTACTTTTTAAATGTTTCTCTTTATTTGGCTGCACTGAGCCTTATTGCAGCATGTGGGATCTGGTTCCCTGATCAGGGATTGAACCCTGGCCGCTTGCATTGGGAGTGCAGAGTCTTAGCCACTGAACCACCGAGGAAGTCCCTGGCCCCTTTTATTTAACATAATTATTCAAAGTTCATCCAAGTTATAGAATGTATTAGCACTTCATTTTATGTATGTATACTACCACCTTTTATATATTTTTAATTTTGTGTTTTAATTTTTATAAATTTTATTGACATATAGTTGCTTTGCAATGTTGTGTTAATTTCTGACATACAGCAAAATGATTCAGTTATACATATATAGTTTTCATTTTCTTTTCCACTTCCAAATGTTCATCTGTGTTGTGTTTTAGATTCCACATATAAGTGATATCATATAGTATGTGTCTTTCAGACTTAACTTTGCTTATTAATATACACTCTAGATTTATCCTTGTTGCTGCAAATGGCATTATTTCTTTTTTATGGCTTAGTAATAATCCATTGTATTAGTTTTGCTTTTAAAATTTAATACATCGGAAAAACTTGCACTTCTGGGAAGATGGAGTAGTGGATGGTGGTGGTGAGTTTCCTGAGTTCTTGCTTCGTATATCCCAGACTTGGCACTACAAAAACCAGCAACCTGGAAACACCTACAGCTGCAGACAAAACACCACCACCAACAGAAGTCTGCTGTCTCTAGCCAGAAAACCAGGAAAGGGACGGCCTAAGCAAGACAGAAAACTTTCAGACAATAGCTGCTCTACTCCAGACACCACAGGTCCTATCCCCCACCCATGCCAGCAAAGGCCAAATGGGTTAGCCCTGACTTCCACCCTCTGGTGGGGTGATAACATTTACCAGATCCTTTACTAATGGGCCTTGGGTGGTTGGGGGAGGGGGTCTCCAATGTTTTGTTTTCTGGTTCCTCCTTATATCTTGAATTTCTTTGCTGAAGTTATTTTTATGTTTGTTTTTATGTTTTAAGCTGTTCATACTTGCTCATTGAAGCATCTTTATCATGGCAGCTTTAAAATCTTTGTCAGATAATTCTGACATTTCTGTCATCTTGATATTGACATCTTTTGACTGCTTTTTTTAAAATTCAGTTTGATATGGTTATTGGTATGACAAGTGATTTTCAGTTGAAACCTAAACATTTTCTTACTATGTTATGAAACTCTGG
Organism: Muntiacus reevesi; assembly: GCF_963930625.1. NCBI lineage: Eukaryota > Metazoa > Chordata > Mammalia > Artiodactyla > Cervidae > Muntiacus > Muntiacus reevesi. The sequence continues at coordinate 109,686,128 of NC_089251.1, forward strand.
ATCTTATTTAAACCTTCTCTTTAAACTTCTCTGACATGCAAATAAGGCTTCTCTGACATTCGTCTGGAAGAGGGTGGGAGAGAAGAAGGATGGTGGGAAGGAGAAGCCGGGTGGCGATAGATGTCCAGGTAGAGATGGAAGTCCGTGTGCCCCGCTTGGCCTCCACTGATACCCAAGGTGGGAGGCTCCTCAGTATCGCTGGGCCAGGATCAGAGTTCCAGCTCCCCATGGGGTCTCCACTGACACCCCAGTTTGAAGTGGCCTCTTTAAAGCTGGTTGAGCTTGAAAAAGTCCTGGCTACTCTGTTCTAGGCCTCCTTTTCTGACACCCCTCACCCCACTTCCCTCCTGCCAAGGAGAAGGGAGGGTTCTCATCACTGGCTGGCAGTGTTGAAGGCCCTGGCTCCCTCCTTGGCCTTCTCTGATGCCATCCTGGTTGGGACATTTACAGTCTCCAGAGGACTGATTATGTTAGTTTGGGAATAATATGTTATAAAAAACTATGCAGTATGATCACATGTTTAAAAGAAAAAGTAGTGTGTATGTAGAAAATAAAAACCTATAAGAATGACTGGTGAATGGCTCAAGGGCAGGGGAACTCTGACCTTCTGTAGTGTTTCAGTTTTTGTTTTAAAAGTAATAGAGTTAAAAGACCTATACTCAGAAAACTATAAAACACTGATGAAAGAAATTAAAAGCAGTGCAAACAGATAGAAAAATATACCATGCTCTTGGATTGAAAGAATTAATATTGTTAAATAATCAACGTTCAGAAAACTAAGATCATGGTATCCAGATCCATCACTTCAAGACAAATAACAGGGAAAAAAATGGAAACAGGGATAGACTTTATTCTTGGACTCCAAAATCACTGTGTTGACTGCAGCTGTGGAATTAAAAGATGCTTGCTTCTTGGAAGAAGAGCTATGACAAACCTAGACAGTGTGTTAAAAAGCAGAGACATCACTTTGCTGACAAAGGTCCACATATTCAAAGCTATGGGTTTTCTAGTAGTCATGTACAGATGTGAGAGGTGGACCATAAAGAAGGCTGAGAGACAAAGAATTGATGCTTTGGAACTGTGGTGCTGGAAAAGACTTTTAAGAGTCTCTTGGACAGCAAGAAGATCAAACCAGTCAATCCTAATAGAAATCAGTCCTGAATATTCATTGGAAGAACTGAAGCTGAAGCTGCAATACTTTGGCCACTTGATACGAAGAGCTGACTCATTGGAAAAGACCCTGGTGCTGGGAAAGATTAAAGGCAGGAGAAGGGGACAACAGCGGATGAGATGGTTGGGTGGCATCACTGACTCAATGGACATGAGTTTGAGCAAGCTCCAGGAGATGGTGAAGGACAGGGAAGCCTCGGGTGCTTCAGTCCATGGGTTCATAAAGAGTCAGACATGACTAAGTGACTGAACAACAACCCAAGGCAATCTACAGATTCAGTGCAATCCCTATCAAAATACCAATGGCATTTCACACAGAACTAGAACAAATAATTAAAAATTTTGTATGGAAATATAAAAGACCCTGAGTAGCCAAAACAATCTTGAGAAAGAACAAAGAGGGAGAAATCATGCTTCCTGACCTTAGACTGTACTACAAAAGCTACAGTAATCAAAACAGTGTGGTACTGGCACAAAGACAGATTTATAGATTTATAATAAGCCCATTAACCCACCCACCTATGGTCAATTAATTTATGATGCAGGAGACAAGAATATGCAAAGGAGCAAAGATCGTCTTCGATAAATGGTGTTGGGAAAACTGGAGCTACATGTATAAGAATGAAATTAGAATATTCTCTGATACCATACACAAACTCAAAATGGATTAAAAACCTACATGTAAGACCAGATACTATAAAATTTCTACAGGAAAACATTGATAAATGAGGTTTTAAAGTGTACCTGTAGTGTGGTAGTGGTGGTTTAGTTACTAAGTTTTGTCTGACTCTCACAAGCCCATGGACTGTAGCCCTCTTGGCTCCTCTGTCCATGAGATTTTCCAGGCAAGAATACGGAAGTGGGTTGCCCTTTCCTTCTCCAGGGGATCTTCCTGACACAGTGGTCAAACCTGTGTTTCCTGCATTGCAGGTGGTTTTCTGCATTGCAGGCAGATTCTTTACTGCAGGGCCACCAGCGAAGCCCAACTTTTAGCATGGATTTTGTCTAAATTAGCTGCTAAATTCATGAAATGACTTTCTTTGATTAGATTAACCTAGAAGTCATATAGAACAATCTTTGACATAAATTGCAGCAATGTTTGTTTGGATCTGCCTACTAAAGCAAAGAAACAAAAGCAAATAAATAAATGGGACCTAATGAAACTTAAAAGCTTTTGCACAGCAAAGGAAACCAACTACAAAATGATAAGGCAGTCTACTGAATGAAAGAAGATATTTGCAAATGATAGACTGTTAAGGGGTTAATATCCATTAATATCCAAAATATATAAACTGTTCATACAACTCGACATCAAAACAACCAGATTAAAAAATGGGCTGAAGAACTAAATAGACATTTTTCCAAAGAGGAAATGCAGATGGCCAAGAGGACATGAAAAGATGCTCAGCATCACCAATCATCAGGGAAATGTAAGTGAAGACTACAATGAGGTATCACCGTGCACTGGTCAGAAAGGAAATCCTCAAAAAGAATGCAAATAGCAAACGTTGACAAGGGTGTGGAGAAAGGGGACGCTGAGACACAGTTGGTAAGAGTGTAAATTGGTACAGCCACTGTGGAAAACAGTATAGCAGTTTCCTCAGAAACTAAGAATAGAACTACCATGTGACCCAGGAATTCCACTCCTAGGAATATATCTGAAAAAAACAAAAACACTGATTCAAAAAGGTACATGCACCCCAGTGTTCATAGCAGCATTATTTACAATTGCCAAGGTAAATAATATGGGAGCAAGCTAAGAGCCCATCAACAGATGAATGGATAAAGAAGATGTGGTATGTGTGTGTATATATATACACACATATATACATAACATACAATGGAATACTACTCAACCATAAAAAAGAATGTAATTTTGCCTTTTGCAGCAACGTGGATGAACTTGGGGGGCAACAGAAGACAAGTACTGAATGATATCACTTATAAGTGGTATCTAAAAAATGCAACAAACCAGTGAATAAAACAAAAGAAGCAGATTCACAGATTTAGAGCACAAACTAGTGGCTACTGGTGAGGGGGGCGGAAGGAGAAAGGGGCAGTAGAGGGGTGGGAGTAAAAAAAGGTTATTTTGGGATTATATGAAATTGTGTGGAACTTTTAAAAGTTTTAAAGCACTATAGAATTTAAAGAATCTTTCATTTAATAAAAAAATTGAAAATGTGTGTGTTACTGTTAGAAGAAATAACAAAGAAAAAGCAAAACTTTAAAAATGCTATATGTATGCTTTTTAAAATGCTATATGTGTCTTTTTAAATGCTATGTGTTCATTTTTGTCATCAATACAAAACTGAGTGTAGAATAAGATACCATGATTCCCAGTTGTAGTATGCTTTTTGTATACTACACTGTACCATAATACCCTTCTCAGTCAGTTGAACCAACTATTCATTGTAGTTGATACTCAAAAGGTTGATTTAGATCCTTTAACTTTGTTGAAATGGAATTTTATTAGTACAACTTGGATTAAAGGAGAAAGTTTTGATTTATGACTACTGGAAATCTTGAGTTTTTCCACAGTTTCATTCTACTTTATAAAAACATCATCTGACTAGTAACTCCCAATTTTTTAGTGGTCTTATGACTTTGGAAAAACTTATTCATGGTACTATTTCTTATTTGAATTGTTTTAGAATTTTAGGAGAGTAGTTAATAAGAAGCCTTTTTCCAAATTTGTATTGGAGAGTGCACATACTGTGTTTTTTTAAAATTAATTAATTAATTTCGCTGCACTGGGTCTTATTAGTTGTGGCATGTGGGATCTAGTTTCCTGACCAGGGATCAAACCCAGGCCCACTGCATTGAGACGCAGAGTCTTAGCCACTGGGCCACCAAGGAAGTCTCCTACGTGCTATGTTTTTACTTGTGCATAAAGGAAAGTAGCTTGATGAGGAGTATGAGATAGAGATAGCTTTTGCTCTACCTGAAAGAGAAGTAAATTGGTAAAACTGGTAGAAAATTATAGACAAAAGAGGTGAAAACACAGGGACATCTGTAGTCTGACCAGGTTTTCATGGAGCAGCTAATGTACCGAGATTCCTTTGTCCATACTCTAGGATGTGCTGCGCAGACCACTGTAGGAAGTGGAGGTGCAGTGTCTTTGACCTGTGGCCAGTCACTGTTTACCTCCAACTTGTCTTCAGTTTAACGTGTTTCCCGGTGCTTGGATATAACATCTTCGTTACCAATTTATTTATTTTCACACTGCTGTCACAGAGACTTGGAAAATATAGTTAATTTTATAGATTAAATAAATGAAATAGGATGAAGACGATAAGCCATACTCATTCTTTGTCTATCAAACTACTGTTTTTCCAGCAAGTCTCAATTTGTTCAACTTCTTCTTATACTTCTGCTGCTAAGGATATTAAAACTGGGAGGGGAAAAATGCAAAAAATAAAATAAAAATTGGAGCATATGAAGCTACAGGTTTGTATGAAAATATTAATCATCAAGCTGTGTAGAAAGGTAGTGTGTTACCTTTTTATCTGTGAAAATTTTAGTTGTTTGTTACCCGTGTTCCATATGTTGTTTAGATGGTCAGCATCTTCTAAAAAGCGGATTTGGGTGCTGACTTATTATATATTTAACCTAGTGGTATGACTTAGTACTGTAAACTGACTTGTGCTCTGAAGAAAAAATTACTGTCCTCACTTTTCCACATCAGTGTTTCATCATGTATCCAGCAGATGCCTCACTTTGTCTCCTTGAAACGTGAAAGTTAGTTGTTCTGTCATGACCTCATGGACTGTAGCCCACCAAGCTCCTCTGTCCATGGAATTATCCAGGCAAGAATATTGGAGTCGGTTGCCATTTCCTTCTCCAGGGGATCTCCCCAGTCCAGGGATGGAACCCAGGTCTCCTGCATCGCAGGCAGATTACCATCAGAGCCCCGAGGGAAGCCCCTCTTCAGGTTGTTTTTAATCACACCAAAGTTTAAGAACTAGATCTTTTTTAGGAAGTAAATTTTTGTACAAGTTGTAGTATTATAAATGAATATAATTCATGCTGGCTACAATTTGGTGTTTTGTTACTGATAAAGAATGATCAAAAAAATTTTTTATGAAACCAGGCATATCCCGTGCTATGTGATTAGGGTGGAGTTCTGAGATCCTCCTTATATGCCCATGTGTTTTGTTGGTTGTATCAATATTATCTTTAATCAGGTAACTGCTTTTGTTTTAACTCCATTCCATTTCCCTGTTAGTATAGGAATTAATGACTTTTCTAATGTAGCATTTTACTGCAATGGCTTCTGAAGTTTTTTAGAATTACTTTAGGAAAATGAGCTATTTTTACCAACATCTTTGAGTGACTTGTGTTGAAAGGTAACTTCTGGCCCTATTCATAGACTTCATGGTGAAGAGGGCTGTGTTGGCTGCTGGTCAGTGTCAGAGTGTTCTCTTCCACCCTGTAGGCTCTTTCTCTCATTTCTTGCTCCCCCTTGCCTCCTTTATAAACTCAGGGACCTACATGATGGAGTTAAAAATTTGTCTCACTCTGATTTTTAGGAAAATTTTGTGTCGTTGTTGAGCTCAGTGAAATCAACTGCTTCCTTTATTAAGCAGGATTACAGATAACTTGGCTTCCCTGGTGGCTCAGACAGTTAAGCGTCTGCCTACAATGCAGGAGATCCGGGTTCAGTCCCTGGGTTGGGAAGATCTTCTGGAGAAGGAAATGGCCACCCATTCCAGTACTCTTGCCTGGAAAATCCCATGGATGGAGGAGCCTGGTAGGCTACAGTCCATGGGGTCGCAAAGAGTCAGACACGACAGAGCAACTTCACTTTCACAGATAACTTATTCTAAAGATATCTTTTGTTATTTTCTTGTTCCCTGAAGGAATGTGTAAGCAGGATACGGGATTTTTGTAATGAATAATTTAAAAATTATCATTTTAAATTGGTGATTTAAATATTGGGGGACTTTGGCGATTAGTTTACTCTTTGGAGGCAAGCACATGTTTCCTTTTTTTATGTTGCCCTGTAAAGAACACTGTCTCATAGAGTAAGAAGTAATTTGCATTTCACAAAACCTGTGATAGTTTTTGCCCCAACGCAAGGATATGTGTTCCCCTAGGGGTTGATTATACCTGTGCTATCCAATATGGTAGCCATTAGCCACATGTGGCTGTTTAAATATAAATTAATTAGAAGTAAATAAAATTCAGTTCAGTTGAACCAACTACATTTTAAGTACTCATTAGCCACGTATCACAAATAACTACTGTTTTGGACAGTGGTAACTCAGGTAGTTTCTATCATTGCAGAAAGTGCTCTTGGACAGTGCTGTATTAGGCTAGCCATTTTTAAGAAGAGAAAGAGGTGAGAATTCTTTGGTGGTCCAGTGGTCAGGATTGTGTGCTTTCACTGCTGAAGCCCCGAGGTCAATCCCTGGTCAGAGAGAGCTAAGATTCTGCAAGCCACGAGGCACGGCCAAATAAATAGAAGAGTGAAAGAAAGAGGCCAATGAAAGACCTGAGTTTCTTCCTTCCACAGTGCAGCTTTCCCTATCTCCTTGTACCCTTGATTAAAAATTCAGAAAAAGGTCTGTAGTTTTGTATATCATCACTTTGACATTTTTTTTTTTAATGTTCATTTCTGTTTCCCAGGCTGGCAGTGATGGTGAAAGCATAGGAAACTGCCCCTTTTCCCAGAGGCTCTTCATGATTCTTTGGCTCAAAGGAGTTGTGTTTAGTGTCACAACTGTTGACCTGAAAAGGTAAGATTTGGTTATAGTTGGGGATCAACTTGAGTACATACTTTACTGTTTTCAGTTTGATCCTCTCCCCATCTGTCACTTTGCTTGCATATGTTCTCTAAAGAAATGTATTAAAGTTCAGCCGATTGATGGACACATTTAACATGCATTAAGTATTATAATTCACAGTGTCAGTATATTGCATGTGACCACTCTGTGTTTTTAAGAACTTATTGTATGTTTACCCTATATTTCAAGAGCAGCACCAGGAGCTATTTTAGTGTAGACGCAGTGACATCTTTGACGTTACAGGATGAGCATGGAACTATGAAGAACTTTCTAAGCAGATGACTTCTCATGTGCTAGTAAACACATGGCCTATGTATCTGGATTTTTAAAGCCAAGCATGGAATTTTAGGAGGCTGATTACTGCTGTGGTCTTTTTCATTTAATCTACTTTTCAGGGAATAATAGGAGTTTTCTGTAATATGATTTTGACCATATTTGGTTAAATACAATTATAGAGTAAGAGCAATTATCTTGCTCTATGGCCCTGTGATTGTTCTTGCTAGTTGAAGGATGTTTCTAATTTTCTCTCCATAGACCAAAGTGGAGAGGGCTGTGAAGAGCCCTGATAAGCAGTAAGCTGTTTTCCTCAGGAACTTCTGTTGTCCCCTAGCAAACAGATCTGAGGCGAAGAACATTCATACTTTTTTTTTTTTTTTAAAAAGGTTTAAGCCAAGGGTTGAGAGCATTTATACCAATAGGCAGTTTAGGATGTGGCAGTGGAAATGTATTCCTCTTGACACAAACGCCACGACGTGCATTGCTGTTTATTTTGTGAGCATGTCAATCATGGACAGTATCCAAGCAACAGTATTGACAGGCTGTCACTTGTGGGTAGCAGAATTCACGTGCATTCTTCTGGGCATCACAAGGTGAGAGTTATCTGACAGCTGTAATTCCATGCCCTGTTCTTGGTAATCATTCTATGGGACCTTAAAATTTTCTTTTTTTGCTTCACTTAATTAGATTTTGAGGACTTAAAATGTCTTTATTGGGGAATTCCCTGGTGGTCCAGTGGCTAAGACTCTGCGCTCCTGATACAGGGGGGCTGGGTTCGATCCCTGGTTAGGGAACTAGGTCCCACACGCCACAACTAAGACTCTATGTAGCCAAATAAATAAAAATAAAAGTTTTTAAAAAATGTCTTTATTGAAAATAAGTCATAAAGTCTTCTAGGAACCCCTTTGGTTATATATATGAGCGTAGAAGTAAGCCTTGGAAATTGTAAGAATTAGAACTACAGGTTCATTTGAAGAAAAACCTGGCTCATATTGGACAGGACTGTTGTAAGAATGAAATAATTTATAGTTACCCTTCTATTACTGTTTTTTTCCTACACGCATTCACAAAGGGAGTTTCCCAATATAACTCCTAAAAATAGACCATGCCGCCAAGCACACACCCTTAGTGTGTCTTAAAATACATGGATTCCTCCTATTCCATTTTTGGCTTGGAGTAAGTGAGTTGACTGCCATGCTTTGAAAAAAGCCTTTTTTGAACAGCTCAATACAGTGCTTGATTGTGGTACATACCAGTAATAGCACAAAAAACGAAGGGAATCTATTTCAGAAAAGGAAGTGAACTCGTAACAGCCATTTCTAACTCATCTGTTTCACTTTTCACTTATAAACTTTTTAAGACATTATTCCTGGAAGTTGATTGATATTTGAGGGCTTGTCTATGTTTAGGGCTTGTATATGTAATGTACCCTACATGTAAAAAGTGACACAGAAGTGGGATGAAAGATTCAGGGTTTTCTCACAGAAAATCCACTACTCGAGATATATGTTTATTTCCTAGAGCTTTGTGTTAAATAAACAGAGAGCACTGAATATTGGAGCCTATATTCTTTAGCTTTCTTTAAAAATCTTAGGTCTACAATATATATTTTAAAAGGAAAAACCTTCCTAAGATCAATTAAAAGTATATAGCTAGTAAATGGTAATGAGTCCCCTTCATTCCCAGCCTTGGTCATCAAGTTCCCCTTCACAGAGATAATTGAACTTAGGTTTGGTGTTTATCATTCTTCCAGACCTTTTCTATGAGTTTCACCCTTATATGGGCTTCGCAGGTGACTCAGTGGTAAAGAGTCTGCCTGCCAAGTAGGAGACATGGGTTTGATCCCTGGATTGGGAAGATCCCCTGGAGAAGGAAATGGCAACCTACTCCAGTATTCTTGTCCGAGAAATTCCATGGACAAAGGAGCCTGGCAGGCTACAGTCCATGGGGTCGCTAAAGAGTTGGACACGAGTGAGCAACAACACCACCCTTAATATGTAGTCTTAAGTAAGATTTCAAAGAGAAGGTACCTCAAGAAAGTAAACATTGGCTCAAAAAAAAATGTAAATAGAATAAAGTTGTCACAGAAGAATAAAACATCATGTAGTAAAAAGTACCTTTTATAATTTTTAAAACTTTAAATGTGACTGTTTTTAGAAAGCTGTGGGGGAGAAAAGATTTGGTACCCACAGTGGTTGTTTTCCTGCTTTTTCTGATAATTGCCTAATTTCTTGGTGAAATGTACTGATCCCAGAACAAGCTGGTGGAGAGCAATAGAGCTCTCCTGAGAGCTTTTTAGAAGCCCACTCTCTGCTCTGAAAAAATTATTGTTACATGACATTTCATCCATAAGAACAAGCCAGTTTCTAGTTCTGGCAGTGTATGACAGGTTCTCTTTGCAGCTCAGTTGGTGTTGATGACTGTGCTGGAGGTATTCATATGCCCCCGTGAGACTTGGAGCAGCCTCCCGTTGCCTGCCTGCCAGCGCTGCCTTAATAATTCTGTGGGAGTAATTTCTAAACCTAATTTTTGGTTTATGCTGCAATCATATTACAGAACTTTTAGATTAAAAAAAAGTTTGTAGGTTTTAGGAGGAATTTAAGTTTATCAACTGCCATTTGAACAAAAGCTTCAGGCAAATGTAAGTGAAAATAATAAAATGTGGGGCACATTTCAAGATGTTATCACATCATCAAAAGGGGAGCAACCATGGCATAGTAGAAAATGCGAGGGGCAGAGGCCTGGATCTGTGCAGAGAGAGCCTGTCCCTGGTTTCCCTGGGACCTCGGGCAAGCTACCTTATCTTCTTGGAGGTCAGTTACCTCATTTTTAATCTCAGGAAGGAGGAAGGGGAAAATAAACTGGCATTTCTTCAGTGTCTATTACATGTTAAATATCTTCACCATACTTATTAGAAACTACTCATATCAAACCATGTTCAGACCTTTCATTGAATAGAATTGTTTTATCACACTGGTGTTATAGGGCCTTTCTGGCTAACAGGTTCATGGCAGTGATCAAAATCTTTATTTAAAGACTTCCACTATCTTCACTGTGATCAGAAGTTCCTAAATCAGAAGTCAGCATCATCAGAGCACAGATAAGCCTGAGAGGTAGGCTGGGGGAAGAGAGAGAAGAAAGCATGAGAACAGTAATGAGAGAGACAGTCACACTGACTGGGCTGTAGTTGAGTGTGGCCATGTAGTTGTTAGGGTAAACTCCTCTGGTTTGGGGAACTGAGAGTAGAAATGATAACTTTAAGAAATTAGCTTTTTATTTTAAAAGCAGTGTTATATTACTAGTGCATAAAATTCCTCCTCCATGATATTCTCAGAGAAATTAAGTAAATTGAAGACCACCTTAAAAGTCTGAGCAGTATTTGTTTTCATTTTCCATTCCTATCTTAAACATTGAAACTCTCATTCTTTGAGGTGTTGCTAATTTCCTTCTGCTTTAGAAGTCTGCACACCATTTGTAACATTGTGTGAATCAGACCCACAGTAAGTTGCCATTGTCATGGCATAAAGTTTGGAAGATTACTATGATAGTTTAAAACAATTTTGAAGTAATTTAAAATGTTACAATGGAACTATGAAAATAATAGCTCTGTATATCTTAAAAGGACTTATAAACTCAGAACAAAATCTGATTTCCAAGTATATTTTTGAGGTAATTTGCTTTCATTATCACTTTCATTATCTCTGTGGTTCCACCCTTCTGAAAATAGTCATTAGCAAGTTGAGAGATCAGTTTGAGTTCCAGGTATGTCTTTAGTAAACAGCAGCTTGAATAACAGGTACAGAGAGACTAAGTGGAGTGGAACAGTCCAGCCTTTTAGAGAAATCTTTCATTTCCTGCTGCTGGTCAGGCAGGAAAGTACATACTGTCCTTTCCCTTCCTGAAGTTGACTTGGGCTACATGAAGCCCTTGTTAGAATGGTCCTACAATTGAAGATACATGTCTCATGAATGCATTCTGAATCACATGTGTACTTTCGGTGTGTGTGTGTGAGACAGACAGACAGGGAGAATTTCATTGCCATGTGTCTTTATGTTCTTTTTCGAGATAATTTCAAAGATGGAAATCCTGTTGAGGCCACTAAGAGCTGAATTAGAAAATTGGATTGTAAATGAAAGGTTTTCTAAACCTGTTATCAGTGTGTGTTCTGAGTGCTCTGGTCACTTGAGTCATGTCCAACTCATGTCCAGACCCTATAGACTGTAGCCCTCCAGGCTCCCTCTGTTCTTGGGATTCTCCAGGCAGGAATAGTAGAGTGGATTGCCATTCCCTCCCCCAGGGGATCTTCTCCACCCAGGGATTGAACCTGGGTGTCTCCTGCATTGTAAGTGGATTCTTTACTGCTGAGCCACCGAAAAGCCCTGTTATCAGTATACATTCTGCTTATAAACTATAATCTGTTAAGAATTATAAAAGTTGTATTTGATACCTTTTCATAAATGCTATTTTGTTTTAAAATGATTGCTCCACAAATTGACTTTCAAGTAGACAGGGATCAGCAGTATACCACATTTGATCTCAATAAATAAAATCCTTTAACTGGTTGAACTGGGACACATAAGCAGATGCTTAGTAACAGGGATCTTGGTGTGTGTGGTTTGATGTCCACAACAATTCAGTCATTCAGTTAGTGATTTAGTATTAGTCAGAATATAACAAATCTAGTGAAGAATAATTAATAGGAGTAAAGTGATCTGAACCAAAAGATTTGTGTTGTTACTTTTTCTTTTTTGCTTATTTGCCATATACTATGTCTAGCATTCTCTTATGTGAATTAATTTTATGTCTGAAAAATCAACACCTTTAAAGTTTTAAAAAGAAACTCAATTAACAAATAAGTCTACATCCTTAGTATTTTTTTCTATTTAGTGAGTCGACTAGTTACATTTGGTCATTTTTAAGAACCAGCTCCAGTCTCCTGTGGCTGTGCTATACTCATTTTTACCAAGCAGCTGGAACTGAGCCACCAGCCCAAGGGCCTCCAATTGTTTGTGCTGAATTAAATTTTAATTGAAGTTAACCCACTTGAGTTGCTTAAAGTATTAGCTTCTATAAGGTGCCTCCTTTTCATTCCTTCTTTCTCTTCTGTTTTTTTTTTGTTTGTTTTAGTTTTTTCTCTTTATATATTTCCTTTTTTTAATCTGGAAACAAAATAGGCAATAACAGAATAATTTTTTTTTCATCTAAATAGAAGACTACTATAAAAAAAGACTTACTCTGATGAGTAACTGTGAAAATAAATAGCCTCCAAAGCATTCATGCTCTCATATCAAGGCATAAATTCTATGCACTTTACTTTCCTAGATATCTGTTAAGGGAAACATATGAATGAATTGCTGAATACTTATTGAAGGCCTTTTATGAAATAAACCAAAGATGTCCTGAAAATTTGAGCCATTACCTGTTCAAGTTTCATTTTTCTCACGTTGCAGTTCTTGAAACGTCAAGTTTCTGTGAAGCATCTGTGAAAATGAGCCTTTGTGGGTCAAACAAAATATGAGACCTTAGAGTGCCCAGTGAGGACTCGAAGGTGAAGCATCTTAGATTCTATCTGGTTGCTGACTTGATAATAGCTTCTAAGTGAGTCACTTCAGTGCTTGCAACTTGTCCATTTGAAATCTGCTGATCTGTTTAGAGGCATTAAAGTTTTTTCTCAAGTCTACTTTCACTTGATGTGAAATGTCTACCTAACATGATTGTCCTTCATCCCAACAGTTAATCCTGGAAAATAGTTTCATCACCTTAAAAAAAAAATCTGTATAGCCTTTCAGCAGAAACAAGGACTATTCACTAGTTGTGCATAGTTTCACTTTACTTACACACTTCTTTGTTAATCAGATTTCTTAGTACCAGCTAATGCTAAATAACCCAGACTCAAATAGAATTTTGAACCATCAGATTCAGAGTTTAAAATTGCCACTTTCATGAACAATTGTATAAAGTTTAGTTCACTTTCATACCCATTATTTGATTTGATCTTTATAGACAAATCAAGTCTTATATCCATAATACAAATGAGGAAATCTAGGCCCAGAGAGGATGTGATTTATTTGGTCACATAGCTGATGAATAGCAGAACTGTTCAATTTGGGACTTTATCCAGGTTCTTTTTATTTGGTTTTTTGGTTCTTTCTTCTCTAGCATGCTAACTTTATCCCTCCTCTAACAAATATTTTTGTTTGGAAACCTTGAGAATTATAATTTATTGTAGAAGTAGTAACTGCTATTTATTTTGCCACCCTACCTTATGGATTATTTTATAGCATTGATTTCCTTCTTCTCCTTTACCTAACTCTGCCCTGTTCATGAAAAAATGATTACCTTATACTTAAGCATTAATGGACTCTTCGTTAGTCATAAGAATGTTAGTGGATATGTTTTATAACTTTGAAGTGAGAAAAGTGTCTTCCGGGTGACCACAATTTGTGTGTGACAGATTAAAGGATGTTCTTATTCATCACTGGCATTGATGGAAGATATGTGTATTTTCTTTCTCGTGTATTTTATACAGTTTTATTAGCCCTCCTTGCAGTGATGAGATACTGTTGTTCTTTCTTACCTTTGTGCTACTTTCTTAACTTTATTAAGTGTTAGGAGTTGGAAATAAATATATAAACCCTAAATTGTTAGGGTTTCCAGACTCTTGATTTTGTGTATGGTCTTTCTGAGTTGAGGAGGAAATAAATTATAAATGGGAACAAATGTGATTCTGAGTGAGAATATGAATGGGTGACTTGAAGACTAGAGATGACTACCGTCTTGGACATGCTGGACCCTTTAGTGATCAAAGAACAGGTGGTTAAGACGAGTAAAAAGGAATAACAAAAAGAAACCAGTGGCAATTCCCTGGTGGTCCAGTGGTTAGGGCTGCCGTGTGCCCATGCCCAGGTTCAGTCCCTGGTCAGAGGACCTAATATTCTGCAAACCATGCAGTACAGCCAAAAACAAAAAAAGAAACAAGTGAAATGAAAAAGAGCAATTCTAATTTGGAGTTGAATACTTATATAAAAGTTACTGGAACCCTCTAGTCATACCTCACTATTTAACTCACATTCCATGCATTCCGATTATTTTGTGCTCAACTTTACCTTGTCCAACCAAAGAATGCTCAGTAAAAGAATAAGAGTTGAAAATCAGATCAGATTTTGACTTTTAAAAGTTCTCTTCTGGAATTTAGGTTATTGCAGAAGTTGATAAATAGTGTTACTTTTTCTTTGGCTTGGGATGGAGATACGCTGTAGAACATGAGTAGAGGGGGCCCTGAGTTAGAACATCTGAGCTATTGGGATAGTTCCTAAGTCCTGGTATTTTTGATTGGAATATAATAGTAGATGAGGCACTCTCCAGACCTAGACTGCGAGAGTTAACGTGGTGTGGGTGGGGTAAGGGGAGGTAAAGAAAGGGAGAGAGAGAATTGATGTGAATTAGCCCAGGGGAAATTGATAAGCTGGACTGAGTATAGATTTTAGGGTACACTCTATTTTAAAAATTCTTTTTAATGACAAAATATTTTACCTTCATGATACACTTAAAGATATCCTTTATTTTATTCAAATTGTGTGCATTTGTGGTAAGGAGGGAAGGAAGGAAGGTCTGTACTAGGGGAAAAGTTCTTTGAAGCAGTGTGTTAATTTTTTTAAGTTTTTAATGTTCATCTTCTTAATTATGAGAGTTCTCAAACATATACAAAAATGAATCAACTTCCTTGTAACTTCAGTTCTATTAACAAGGTTTTGCTTCCATTTGCTTTGTCCCCCCTTTTTTTTCTTCCCTGAAATATTTTAAAGCGCACCCCAGGAATACTGTCATTTCACCTCTATTTATTTCCTTGTATATCTCCAAACAATAATGACATTTCTTTACCTAATCACAATGCCATTATAATATCTAGTTCCCAGTGTATAATCCGGTTTCCCTGTTGTTTAGTCACTCAGTCATGTCCGACTCTTTTGCAACGCCATGGACTGTAGCCCCCAGTCACCTCTGTCCATGGAATTTCCAGGCAAGAATACTGGAGTGGGTTGTCATTTCCTCCTCCAGGGGATCTTCCTTGAGACCCAGGGACCAAACCCGCAGCTCCTACCATGTCTCCTGCATTACAGGTTGATTCTTTACCGCCGAGCCACTGGAGAGGTTCCCTGACCCAGTTTCCTTAGTTGTCTCCAAAATATTTTCTCTTTCACTGGTTTGTTCAAATTAGGATTCAAACAAATTAAACTCATATTTGGTTGTTATGTCTCGTAAATTTTTCTTAATCTACAGTAATCCCTTCTAACTCCCACTTGTGGCTTTTTGTCCTTCTGTCATTGACTGGTGAAAATCCAATTAGTTGAACTGTAGATTGCCCCAAATTCTAGATTTGGCTGACTGCTTCCTTGTGGTATCACTTAACTTTGTCCTGTAATGCCTCATGTTTCCTATAAATGAACTTTTTGGTCCCAGGATCCCTTTATTCTTTTAAATTATTGAAGACCTCAAAGAGCTTTCAGTTAATATTGATTTTACTATATTAGAAATTAAAGTGAGGAATAAAATTTAAAATTTCTATTTAAAGTTAGAAATTTAAAATAATTATTTACTAATTCATTTAAGTAGAATAATCATGAACTCATTGTCATCACAGTTTTTAATTAAAAATAACTTTATTCTCCAAAATTAGTGAGAAGAGTGGCATTGTTTTATATTTTTGTACATATCTAATGACTGCCTTAATAGAAGACAGATTCTTATATCTGCTTCTGTATTTGTTACTTTGTGATATCACCAAGTAACCTGTGGAAAACTCCACTATACAACATGAGAGTGAAAAAGCTACATGATGTCTTTGTATTATTGGAGTGGTTTGGACCTCATGGACTATCTGATGAAAAAGTGAAAGTTGCTCAGTCGTGTCTGACTCTTTGCGACCCTATGGGCTACACAGTCCATGGAATTCTTCAAGCCAGAACACTGAAGTGGGCAGCCACTCCCTTCTCCAGGGGACCCTGGTTCCCTAGATCACAGACTGAGAGACAGCTGCCCTAGGAGGCTTGATTGGTAAGAATGCTTTTAGGTGGTGATGTGTGCTTCATGTTTTATCATTAGGATGCACACCATATCTGGTCATGCATGTTGGGCTTAGTTGAAGCATTTTGCTTTTTAATAGGGCAACATACCAGTTTTCCCATTTTTATTAGTCTTCTGTGTATTTTCAGTTTTTCCTAATAGGAGGTGAATGTCTTCATTCTTTAATTTTGAATTTCTTTGATAATTGGGTTTGTGGACATTTTTCCATATTTTTCCATTCTGTGTTGCCTTTTATCTTTGTTTATGCTCTCTTTTATATATTAAAGTATTTTGATACTAGTCAAATCTTTTGATTTTTTTCCATCAAGTCTGGACTTGGAAAATGGAAAGGAAGTAACACCTGAATTTGAAATGTTATGGAAAAGGATTGTGGGAATCAGCTACTCCTCTCCCTTATTCAAAAAATAAAAGGCCTAGAGAAGTTATAGTTTGTCCATCTTTATACAATAAGTTGATGTCAGGGTCTAGACTAGAGACTGACTTTCCCAAGTCATCTTCCCCTCATTCTATCTCCATTTCTAATAAGTACCTCAGTTAAATTTGAAACATGAATGAAGGACTTTGTAATTAAAATCAGAGATTTAAAATTTTCTTATCATAAATTATATGCTTTGTGGAGGTTTGCCTCTTACTAGAGTACTGTTGCAGCTATTATACTTAGTGGAAAAAGTATATTTTTTCTTATTCATTTTTATATACTTTAAAATTTAGAATCACTCTGAGAATGTGGAGTATTGTTGCCTTCTTTAGTTAGAGTTAAAAATGACCTGATTTTGACCACTGTTTTGCCTAACAGGAAGCCTGCAGACCTGCAGAACTTGGCTCCGGGGACCCACCCACCATTTATAACTTTCAACAATGAGGTCAAAACGGATGTAAATAAGATTGAAGAATTTCTTGAAGAAGTCTTATGCCCCCCCAAGTGAGTATCCAAGAAAATATGCCTGGAAATAGTGCTATCTTTTTAAAGCTTTGTCTTATCTGGCCCTTAGAGACATTTCTATTCATTGTACTTAAGTTAAATTGTCACAGAATTAAGTTGGAATTACTAGGACTTCTCTTCATTCATTATAATGCTACACAGATGTCAGAATTGGCTGCTGGCTAGGCCAGTGAGCCATACTAAGAAAGGTAGGAATCGGGTTAAGCTGGAGAATACTTGGTGTTTGGGATATGTGAGACAGGTCAGGAAAGACTGATTATTTGAGGTCCCAAAATGAGAGTGAAATTTAAGGATAAGAAGAGATGGGGAAAGACCTACTCACATTGAACCCAGCCAGAATGTCTAAGCAGGAGTGTGGTACAGGTTGCTGGGAGATTTCCTATCAGGCCATTTTAAAGGTAATTTTCTGAAGCTACTACCCAAGGGCATTAACTTTTTAGACTGAGTCCCTGGGATTCCATTTTTATGTATATATTTCTTAGAGGTGTTCTAGATCCCCTGGTCCTGCATATTAGCCCACGTGGTAAATGATTTTAAAATACTCAACTATTGCCTATAATGTGAGATGTAGTTGAGAAATAAAGGTACTGTAATGACAGTTACTTAAATTGCAACGATGCAGGTTTGCATCATAATGTAATCTTGGCATAGATTCAAAGCCTTTTAGGCTTTTCCAGTTTCATTATCCTGAAAACCAGGTTTCTTTTTTTTGGGCCCCAAGCTTTTTCTTGTTAGTTGTCCTTACTCTCCACACATACAGATAAATTTCCCTGGAATGAGATTATTGAGTTAGAGAGTTCTAAAATAATAGTTACTCAGTATTCATTCCTTCATTCACTGGTTTATTCTGCAGTTACTGGGCAACAAAGCTCTATGGATACAATATGAGATAGTTCCTGCTCTCTAGAGGTGCAGTTGAATACGGACAGATAGTGGTGCTATGGGAAGGTGAGTGGAATCAGGAAAGGCTTTAGAAAAAGAGATAATATTTGAATTAAGCTATAATTGAAAAAAAAAGATTGGCATTCCACAGGTGAGTGCAAAGATGACAGATGTTCTAAGCAGAAAAATAATTTTGAATAAACTGTTTCTTTGGAGGACCTAAGGATGTAACTGCAGCATAGCATGCAGGGTTGAAGATGGTAGGCAAGAAGGCTGCCAGGAGGTATATGAATAATGACACCCCTGTCTGCAACTAGTTCATCTTCAATTAGGAACAGAATTACCCTCTATTCAGCAATCTTATACTAAGCTTAAAATTTCATTTTCTTAATCCTATATTCTAAAGTTTATCCTCTGCTTTCCTGTCTTTCTGAGAACCTCAAACTTCTTTTCTATTTTCCAAGAGTCCTAACCTACCTTCCATCCCTAGTAAAGTTTCTGTAGACCAATATCTATAAAACTATGTTCGATTTTTCCTCCAGAACATGTATATAGTTAGAATACTGATAAACTGAAACTAAGATCTTTATAAAATAGAAACTGAATATTTATATACATCAGTAATGAACTATAATGAACGTTCATTCAAATAACTGTTGAGAGAAAATGGAACCTGCCAGACCTCTTTTTATTCTTTTTATGTATGTGTATATATATATGTATGTATGTATATCTTACCCTTTTCATTTTTAAAGTCTGTCAGCTGTGAGGAAAGTTCCATATTTCCTAGTTTATCCTCAGATGCTAGGGAAAGTAGTCTTTCTCTCATAACTGTAGATTATTGTATCAACACTAAATTATAAATAGAGAAACAGTTTGAATGACATTCATTCTCTGGGAGGGAAACTGTTATGTTGTTTCAAATCATAGTCTGAAAAGTTTCTTGTGTAAATCCTTCCGAGGATACTTATGTTTTTGAAGTCAGTATACTGATAACATATACCATTTCAGTAAAATGGGGGTATTTTTACATATTCTCTCCTAACCTTATTCAACAATATCAGCAATAACAATAACAAATTTCATTATTATTATTTTTTCTAAGAGGGAATACATATTAAGTAATAATATTAAAGTTATTAATAAATAATAGCTTCATAATAAATATTAATGGAGCTAATATTAAAATATTCTAATTTTTTGGCATCCAGGACTCTCTAAGACATCATAACATTTTTAATTTGATTTGGACTTTGAAAATAAACATTTTCACTTTTTTTTGGGCCACATTTTGTGGCTTGTGGGATTTTAATTCCCCAATCAGGGAATGAATCTGGGTGCTCAGCAGTGAGAGCGGAGTCCTAACCACTGGACCACCAGGGAATTTCTTCACTTTGTTTTTTATATATAGAAAATTTAGCCTCATTTCATTTGGGCATATTTAAAGAGATACTCTAAGCAGAGATGATCTTTTCGTTTAAATAATTTAATTTAAAACTTTGGAGATCTTTCTGTTTTAAAGGGTTCTTAATCTGCTAAATTCTCTGTGGTTAATTTTCCTTGTTTTTATGTTGATGTTTCTGATGGCTCAGATGGTTAAAGAATCTGCCTGCAATTCGGGAGACCTGGGTTCAACCCCTGGGTAGGGACGATCCCCTGGAGCAGGGAATGGCAACCCACTCCAGTATTCTTGCCTAGAGAATCCCATGGACAGAGGAGACTGTCAAGCTACAGTCTATGGGGTTGCAAAGAGTCGGACACAACTGACTGACTAACAACTTTGACTTTATATTCTGAAGAGAGTTTCTAAATAAAGTTTAAAATTTTACTTTAAATAGAAGGGAGTATTTTTTATGTTACGAATGCCTCTGCTGTTATTAACATTCAAGTGCTAATTATGTGCCATGCACTGTCCATTGTGGAGTATTTTGTGGAGTATCTCAGTCCTCTCCAAGACTTTATGGAAAAACTGAAGATGAATAATCAAAATAATTTGTCCAAGGTTTCACAGTTAATGGTGGCAGAGTTGGCATGTGCATACTGCTTGCTAAGTCGCTTCAGTTGTGTCCGATTTTGTGCGAACCCATGGACTGTAGCCTGCCAGACTCCTTTGTCCATGGGAATTCTCCAGGCAAGAATACTAGAGTGGGTTGCTGTCCCTCCTCCAGGGGATCTTCCCAACCCAGGAATTGAACCTGGTTCTCTTATGTCTCCTGCATTGACAGGAGGGTTCTTTACCACCAGCGCCACCTGGGCAGAGTTGGCATACTTACTTTCAAAGCTAGATCTTTTTGCCTTCAAAAACCTATGTTTCCTCTTACTTCTGTTTTTCATTTGGTTGAGTTTGACTTCTGTTAAAGGTAAACTGTGAGTCTTTAATTGGAATTGTGCTTTAGTGAGTACAAAATTGAAGGGTAGCTCAAGTTTAGAGGAAGGGTTGGATAGAAAGCAAAGGGAGTTTGTTTTACTGTGATGACCACGTGAGACTGAAAGTGGTTGTCCAACTTAATTTAGTGAATCCTTTTTAAAAAGTAGGGGAGGTTTAATTTCTGATGAGTTTTTGTTTATATGCACGGGAGCAGCATGTTTGGATTGAGAGTACTTTGCCCTTAGTGGGTTCTGTAACCCGTAATGTGAAATACTGATCAAACAGCATGTTCTCTGTCACACAGACTTGCTTCTAGAGGATGAGAGAGAGAAGGAAGTGGGATCATCACATGCATTCTTTTCCCTTTCCTCTGTTCTAGGGCAGTCAGGGATCAGCCTTTTCTCTAGGATGAGGTCTTCGGGTCCTTAGCTGATCCTATTCACACTGATTGTAAGCCTTGTTTCCAGGTAGGAGGAGGAGAAAAGGCAGAAGAGTTGTATAAGCTGGTGAACCAGAATCCAGCATTTCTAATAACATGTTTTTGGCATTTGATGACTGAGAACAGAGGGGTTTTTATGTGAGCATTTCTAATTTAATCATAACAAATATAAGCTATTCTAGAGTTGTTTAGAATTTAGAGACTGATGAAAAGCTAAAATCAAGGAACTTTTGCTAGTCTAGGTAACTATAGATTTTAACGGAGAAGCTGTCTTCTCTTCTGGGGTATTTTTTTTCAGTTTCCCCCTTGCTTGAAAGAAGGAACTACTTTGCCAACCCCCCCACCCACCACCAAAAGGTTTTAAAAAACTTTGAAATTTGGATTTGTAACTGAAGCAGGCTTGTGTACTTGGCCAACTTACTGATAAAAGGAGAGAAGGATAGAGGAAGATAGGTAATTTTGGAGAAAAGTTCTATAAACTGTTGTTAAGCCTTTTTTCTTTCGTTTTTTTTTTAAAGAGAAATAACAATGAATCTTACAGGAATGAATTTACAGGAATAATTTAATAGACTTTTATAACCACACTTTATTCTCACATTAACACAAGAAAGGAGAAAATGTCTGAGATCTTTCTTAGAAAGGATGGAATTATTCTTAGCTAGTCTACCATAAATACTAGTCAGTGATGTGATACAGGGTATAATAAAGGACTGATCTTAAAGTCTCAATGCCCTGGATGTGCATGTCTGTTCTGTGGTTGACACATAACCTTTTATTAATCATTTACTTTCCTTTTGTTAAATGTTAAAGTAAATGTTCATAATAGTTGGAAAGTATTGCTTAATCAAGCAGTTTGCCAAAACTACTACTAATGAATTATTAAAATCCAGTGTTTGGGGGAAATGCAGAAAAGTTGACAACTGATTTTGGACCTAACGGTTTAGAATTTGATTTATCTTTTTGAACTTGATCTGTAATAAAAACAACAGCACTGGACTTGGTGACAGGAGATGTGAGTTTGATGATACTTTTAATAAGTCCAATGATTTGGGGGTAACTATGTAAGTTTTCTGGAATATAATTTCCTTTTAGCAAATTGAGAGATTTAGGTTGAGTGATCTCTTGTACCTATAGTATTGTGTGCATTAAATTAATAATACAAGTTTAGTTGTTTGTCTTAGAGAAGAATAGGGCATGTTTTAGAGAACTAGTTTTTGTTTTTTTAAAGAGTTGTAATAGTATCTGTTTCCATGTAATAAAGGATACGCTGATTGCAAGTCCTACATTTTTACCTGCTCATTAAAATAGGTCTCTGGTAAGTATGATTCTGTGTATTCGTCTTTATAACCCCAGTACTTAGTACAACTTCTGACACATAGTAGATACCTAATTATTAGAATAAGTCAATATATGCATAAAATGAATATGTAAATAATCTATAATTCAAATCTACTTCCCTATAAGTTACTTTGAGAATTATGAAGTTTACTTCATTAGAAAAAGTAGGTACTCTTAAATATTGGTTGGGGAAAAGAAGAATAAATTTGGAAACTTGGCTAGAGGAAGACATAGGTGTACTGAAGAGGCGCTTTTGTTCCTTGCACTATATTTTCTTTGGAATGAGTCAATGAAGGTACTGTATTATAAGTGGTGGAAATATTTAAACTACCGGCTGGTTATTTTCATAGTCAAGGGAAATCCAGGGATGTTGAAGCTGGAATTAACTGTTTCAGCTCAGGCAGGGGGTGGGAAAGAGAGATAATGAAGTTTCTAATATCCTGTAGTTAATAGGAAAAAAAACCATGTTATATATGTATGTATATAAACACACATCACACACACATATATAATATGCATATACATACACTCAGGTGAAATTTATTTACTGTAATCATTCACTGAAAAACTCATTATGTAGTTAATATAACTTCTAATTATAAAGAAACTTTTAAGCTTAAAAATAGATATTAAAAAGGAAATAACTTGAGCATATAGGTATTTAATAGATATTTTATATTTTCCTTCCCAGTATAGTACTATGTCTAGTTTAGAAGATATCTTTTCTTGAATTTAAAATGGTAAACATAAAAAATATGAATATAAAAACTAGCCTGAAACTACAACTTGCAATTGGACTAAATTTTTTTCCTAAAAATTTTTCATTTTTAGTTTAAAGAAAAGTGGTAAGAAAGCATCTTAAAATGCATGAATAAATCTGAATAACTAGTTCAATGTAAGATTTTTTTTCTGTAGTTTTACTGCCCCAGTCTGTTTTCCAGGGAAGTTTTGCAGGGCTTTTAAGAAAAGTTCAATCTTTCCTAAAGTGGTGCTAAAAGTCTGGATTTCTCTAGTCCTGGCTCCTTGGAGTTGCTGCAAACTCTACTGAAGGAAAAAGTAAAGAATTGGTCTTTTTCACGTGTGTTTTCCAATTTAAGGAAGAAATAAAAATTAAGTATATGTGTTGAAATTTGTGTATATAAAATACACATGTGTGTGTCTTTTTTAAAAAGCTGTTGTTTCATGAAATGTCTTTTCTCAAAGTAGAAAGACTTTGTAATAACACAACAGAGCACTTGTTAGCAAAATTCCAATGTCTTATTTTTCTGTTGCTCGGTGTCACCCTTACTGTATTTCGTATATGGGAAGTTGTGGAAAATCCTGAGTGTGGGGCTAAAGTGAATGATTGGCCTCCTGCTGTTTTTGTCCTTGACCTAAATTTGGCCAGTCTAGATTCTTTTCCTACTGCCACAGTTCTGTGGTACTGTTGTGCACGGCTGGCTCGGTGCATGGCATACCAAAGATGTCTCTTTGGCATTCCTATCTGAGAAAGCTCTACAGTTGAAATGTGGCTAGTGCAACTGAGGAAATGAGTTTTAACTTTATTATGATTAATTTAGATTCCTATTTGGATAGGCACAAGTCACTAATGGCTACCATATTGGACAATTCAGATATGTAATATTTCCGTCAGCACAGAAAGTTCTTTTGGACAGCTCTGCTCTAGAGTTCGCTTACTAAGACGCCCATTGACTTGGCACCACTCTCTGAACAAGTAGACTGTTTTCCCAGCATTTTAATTTATAAAATGGAGATGGGGTGCGGATGCCCTTTGGGTGCCAAGAATATTAATATGTGAACAAAAGCACTGTGCAGAACTTTGTTTCCTAAGGAAAAAGCACATCTTAAAAAATTCTGTGGAAAACTGATGATGGCATTTCTTAGAGTAATAACTGTTAAAAGATGTCTAGTAACTGCTAGCACAATGGTTTGATAGGATTTATGCAAATGTCTCTTTGGAGGCTCTATAATCCATTATTACATTTTTCATTTAGGTACTTAAAGCTTTCACCAAAACACCCAGAATCGAATACTGCTGGAATGGACATCTTTGCCAAATTCTCTGCATATATCAAGAATTCAAGGCCAGAGGCTAATGAAGGTAAAAAAAAAAAAACAAAAAAAAACCAAGTGGTTGAATTAGCAGTGTAGAACCAGTCCCTCTTACTTACCCCCCAAAAAACCTCCAAAACAAAACAAAAACAGGAACAAAGATCAGGAAACCCTATTATGACAGTGATTGTAAATGATTACTTTGGAGGCCGTTCCTTAAAGTATTAAAAACTAGCTTTCAGGGTTGATCGGAGATTTGATGATAAACCAGAGTAAGTCCTTAAATTGTTCTTTTTCTTTGTTTCTTGTTGATTAACTGTGCCTAGCATAAAGTGGGTGTGTGATTAAATGTTTATTGAATGAATTTGTTCACATATTCTTCTGAGAAGTTACCATGAAGGGAGCTATACAGAAAATTACAGTGTCTCAGAAACAATGGATTGGGTGGTTGTAGTGGTTGGGATAGATTGATATAGCTTAATTTAAACTATTACTAAAGCTTTTGTTTATTGTTGGGTGCCAGGAACCTAAAGTCAGCCTGGGTGGATTTTTGTGCTAATTACTCTTATGAGCAGTTTTTGGAGTTGCTCTAAGAGATCATTTGGACACACCAGCCTTGCAAAGGTCTCTGTATCCTAAAACTAAGGTTTTCGCTTCAAGTCCTGTTTTCGTGGTGAGAGTGGTTTGTGTAGTACAGATGCTGCCTCCTTCTTTTATTTATTAAAAGACACTGTCTTATCATTTCATTTACCAAACTTACATATAGTAGAAGGGAAATCTCTTTGAAAGAGGTCCCATTGAATGAACCTTGTCTTAACTACACCATTCAGTCATCTCCCCTTTTCTTCTCTTTGGGATGTTAAGCATTGTTCTTTCTGCCAAAAACTATATAGAAAGAGCATTAGTGTTTAATTAAAAGTATCAGTAATTACCAAAGAGCCAATTCCTAAAGACACTATAATCCATCATAATTTTAGAGTGTGTGGTAGCTTGGGTGGGGCTCTTTGGGTGGAGTTTATGGCCACAGATGAGCAAGAATACCAAAGGGAAAAAATATCTCAGTGCCAGTTGAGCAAGAATAAACATTTAAAACACATTTGCCGATTTCCTTCTGTTATTTCAATGGGTAGATTTCCAAGCTATTCAGACTTTTAAAAATTACTATTAAATTTTTAAATTGCAGCATTTTACAATTTAGTATTGAATTTCAGTGATTTCTGGAATAATATTCACTGCATAAAATCGTGTTTCTATAGGGAAGGGAAAAACTGTAGTGCTCAGGCCTGTCTTACATCTATTAAATGTGTTTCAGTAGCTGCCACAGCTAGGGAGCAATTTTCCTTAGTAATTGTCTTTTTTTGTCCGACTAGTGGTTCTGTATGAGTCTCTCATACGCTCAGTAAACAGTTCACTGGAGCCCCTCCTGTCCATGGACAATATCTCTGCTCTGCTCTTCCTTCCTTCCTGCAAGTGGCTGTTCTCTGTACACCCAGTTGTTCTTGCTGAACATCTTCTATGAACTTCTTCTATGAACTCTCTAAGTTAAAGTCATAATGTTTTTATTTCTCAGTGTGGCTGTTGGAAACTGGAGGGTGGTTGAATTTCTTTTGATGCTTGGTAAAGAGAGGGAAATAAAATGTGTCTGCTTTAAAAAAAAAAACCACTGCTTTGAGGGATGGGAATGGGGGAGGAGACTAGGGGAGAAAGTGACTCACTTAATTATAACTTTGTATTCTATTTTCCTATCAACTTGTTCCTGTCTTAAGTAGCCACCTACATGTACTGTCCTTTGAATGCTATAACCAATAAGAACAAGCGACATAATAGATTATACCATGCGTAACTTAGAAGGCCTTTTATATTAAATTACCTATTGGTAAATAAGAATTCCACTTGCCAAGCAGCTTCTCCCCACACTGCCATGTGATTTCAGAAAACAGTATTCCACATCACTTGGAGCTTAAGGGGTCTCCCTTGTGTATATTTGTTGCAGGCCTTTTATCTGTCTGTTTAGTACAATTAAATACCTTAAATAAGCCTTAATGATCTACCTCCTTATTCCCCCAAATAATCAACAACCTACATACACATCAATTGGTTTTTCATTTTACATGGTAAATTAGAGTAGGCAAGTCTTTGATTGGTTTTAAAAACCTATTAAATATTTCACAAAATTCAGTATATTTGGACAATATTAATGCCCTTTAAGACCTACTTCTATCTATGTAAGCGATTAGATGTTTGGATGCCTTAGCAGTTGGGCGAGTGAAACAGAAGGGCCAAAGCTTTTATCAGCGTACAGAGTAAACAAAAAAGCTTTAGAGAATAAAATAAATAAAAGGAAACATAGATAGATAAAACATATAATTCTTTAGTAACTTGTCTAAGGTGACCGAGAGTAACTGTGTTTTCTTTTGAACCATTAAAGGAGAAATTAATGGGTAATTACTTTCATGGAATGGGTTAGGTATGACCTGTCCCAGATCTCTCTTGTTTTTTTAAAATTCTTTGAGTTCATTAATTTATATAATTTATTAAGCTCCCAAATGTAACTCATAGATAATTTGTTAGTCTGTTGATGTTTATAATATTCTTAAGAGGTCAGTGAATTTAGCAGTGATGAAATATGCCACTATATCCTCAGAGGCATATTCCATAATGTCCCAATTCCCATTTTTAAATGGAGACAAGGAATCGTTAGGTTCTGATTAGTTCCTTTTTATTCAAGGTTTATTCTCCCTCCCTACTTACCTCTCTTGCGCTGCCTGCCCTCGACTAAAAAGCGTGTGAAGTCAGAGGATGGTTGTTCATCATTGTAGCAGTGAGACTGTATTGGGTGTTTAATCGTGTTTAAATACTTAATACCTCTCTCTGTTTTCTGCCAACGTGTTACCAGACCTTTAAAAATTGCTTGTGCAGGATTACCTCTTTATTAAAACTAGCAGTAGCTTTAAAATAGTTTTATTGATGTAAGTGCACATAATTTTTTTCTTCACTGTAAATTCTTTTTCTGTAACAGAAATTGTCTTGTTTAGTTAATGCCTTCTGCCTTGTTCTTACTCATTCAGATTATACAATTCATAGAGTAATGCATGCTTATTGAAGAAGTTAAAATAGTACAGAAATTAATAAAACTCCAGTGTCCTTTGTGAGTCACATCACATAACCTGTTCCCCAACACTTAGGATGTCTCCTCCTTTTTTCTATGCACACACATTGTACTTAAATATGTACTTGTGTGTGTGTGTGTGTGTGTGTGCATACAGCAGTTGTTTTTATCATGTATTATATGGTAGAAATACTTCCATTTCAAAGTGTAGATCTACCTCACTTTAAGAAATGCTGCTTGATATTCCATAATATGGAGTTTTTAGTTAACTATTTCACTGCTGATAGACATTTAGATTGCCTCAAGTTTTTTCATTACGACAAACTATGCTGCCACTGATATCCCCGTGCTAGATTTCAAATAGGTCAAAAGATTTTGTTCTCCAAAGACTATACCAGTTTATTGTCCCACCGTGAAGGTATTCATTTCCCCACACTTCTGATCCTGGTGTGTTTGTGAGAGTGTTTGTTAATATTTTGATTTTTCACAATTAAATTTAAAAGATAATTTGTATAGCCTCTGTTGTACTTAGTAATTTTTTATTGAGAACTTTTGAAATACCTTCTTAGAGATACAGCATTAGTACAGTAGGGATATTAGAGAATAATAGTGCTTGTTACTAGTTACAAAAGACAAGGAGCTTAAACAAAAAAGGAGTTACTTTCTGATGGCCTGCTACTGCCTTCTAGTGGTTAATCTTGAGATTTTCATCTTAACCAATTTCAAATTCCTTTGTGATGGTTTGTTTTCAGAACTTTATTGTGTTTATTAAATGATGTTCTTTAGTTCTTGTTACCTCATTTTTCACTGTTATCCATTCCTTATATTCTTACATAAAAATTGTATCAAACTAATTCATCCTTCTTTGTTTTCATTAATACACCCTTTATTCCAACATTCTTAACTATGAAAAATCACTAACATTGGTCGACTACAGCAAGTTAGCTTCATTGCAGGTATTTTGCTAAGTCCAAAATTACAGGGCAAAAATAAACAAAAAGAAAAAAAAATTAAAAAAGGAAAAAAAAAAAAAGAAGGGAAAAAAAAACAGGAAAAAAAGAGAAAACAACAACAAACAAAAAAAAAGCGAAGAAAGAAAATTAAAAAAAGAAAAAAAATTACCGGGCAGCAATTGTAATGTTCTGTTAGCCTCTGAATTTTAGTGCCTTACAGCTACAAATATAAACACTGTACATTATAAACCTTGTAAATTTAGGATATTTTATTTTTCTTTTGGATACTTTTGAGAATTAATTCAGGAAAAGGATTTATTTAGAGCAGATCAGAGATCATATACTTGCTCAGACTGGTCATGCCACTCAAGTGTCGTTTGAGACATTATTTCAGTGTTTGAATTCAGTATTATCTTCCTTGTAGACCATGATCCTGTTCATTGTAATCTGATCAAAGAACAAGTCCTTGTATCTAACGTGTATTTATTCTGTATTTACTGCTTTTGACAGAAGCATATTGAATCTTCAAAAGTGAAAGCAAGCACTTTGAAGTATTTTATTTTTGCCTCAAGATTTGACACTTATGTTTACAGCCCTGGATCTATATAAGGGCTTCTCTGATAGCTCAGTTGGTAAAGAATCCGCATGCTATGCAGGACACCCTGTTTCAATTCCTGGGTCAGGAAGATCCACTGGATCATGTACTTGCTAACCAGTCAACTTTTTCTTACTGCCTCCTCTATGAGCCTCTGAAATTTACAATTCACTTTATAATATCAGGGAGTTGTAACAAGTCAAATTCCAAGATGTCAGATCTCCTTTCTTTGATGTTGAGAAAAGGCAAATGCTCTTCTCCTTTATCTCAGTATCTGTAAGATAGGATAATATCTGCTCTATGTCCTGTGGCTGCTCTGAGAATCAGTTCTGTTAACATGTTCATCAAGTTTTTCAACTGAAAAATAGGAAAGTAATGATTAATTGTTTTTTATTTATGAATTTTAAATGGTAATGGCAAAATAGACATCTTCAAATAAACAGAAATCAAACATTCATGTTAGCAGACTCATACTAAATGAAATACTACTAAAAGTAGCTTTTCAGGCAGAAGGAAAATGATTTCAAATGAATACCCAGAGATGAAGGAAGGAAGAGAATCCAAAAATTTGTGTAAATATAATAAAGTATAAATGAATACTGTCTGTATAGAATAGTAATAACTTCTGAAATTTAAAATATATGTCTAATTAATACAAAAAACAATAGTAGCATGTGATTGAAGTGAAGTCACTCAGTCGTGTCTGACTCTTTGCAACCCCACGGACTGTATAGTCCGTGGAATTCTCCAGGCCAGAATACTGGAGTGGGTGGCCTTTCCCTTCTCCAGGGGACCTTCCCAACCTAGGGATTAAACCCAGGTATCCTGCATTACAGGCAGATTCTTTACCAGCTGAGCCACAAGGGAAACCCATGTGAGACAGGAAGGCAATTAAATACAGATAGAGTGCTCTAGGGCTCTTGCCTACCATTACTCCTGGAAATGGTAAAAGTTATAATTATGCTTTAGTAAGTCAAGGAAACATTCTAGCCAAAAAGATGTGTAATACACGAGTAGAGGGAGAAATGAATAATAATTTTTTTTTAATTCAAAAAAAGGCAAGAAAGAAGAGAACAAGAATAGGTTAATAGAAAACAAATGCATGATAGCAATTCTAAACCAAAGTTTGTTTAGATGTAAATGATTCAGATACTCCCAAGTAGAAAACAAAATATGCTAACAGGATTAAAAATAGTTGTTTATGTACAAGAAGAAATACTCCCCCTTCACACATTTGAAATACACACAGATAGATAGACCGATCATCAGACCCAGGAAACTTGAATGTAACAGTGTAAATACTAACCAGAAAGATGGTAAAGCTATATAGACATTGCACAAAGTAGACTTTGAGGAAAGAAGCATTACTAGAGATAATGAAACATGTTTCAGAATGATTTAAAAAGGTCAACCTACCAGGAAAATAAAATAACTCTAGGTTTATATTTATAAATAAATTAACTACCCTGGCCTGGAGAATTCCATGAACTGTATAGTCCATGGGATCACAGAGTCGGACATGACTGAGCAACTTTCACTTTCACCCTCAAAATATATAAACCAGATTGACAGAGCTAAAAGAGAAATAAACTAATCCACAATCTTGGTGGGAGATCTTAACTGACTCCTTTAGTAACTTTTAGAATCTGCCAAAAAGAAAAATTCAGTGAGAATATAGAAGAATTGAATAAGACAGTGAACAAGTTTAATCTCACTGATATTATAAATTTAATCTCATAGTGCCCCAAAACTGCAGAATATACCCTTGTTTTTCAAATGCACATGGAACACAAAATTGACTGTAAAACTGATGTGCTTGTGCGCTTAGTCACCTAGTCATTGTCTGACTCTTTGTGACCACATGGACTATAGCCTGCCAGGCTCCTCTGTCCATGGGGATTCTCTAGGTGAGAATACTGGAGTGGGTTGCGATGCCCTTCTCGAGGGGATCTTCCCAACCCAGGAATTGAACCCAGGTCTCCCACATTGCAGACAGATTGTTTACTATCTGAGCCACTCAGTTCACTTCAGTTCAGTTGAGTTGCTCAGTCATGTCCGACTCTGTGACCCCATGAACTGCAGCATGCAGGCCTCCCTATCCATCACCAACTCCTGGAGTTTACTCAAACTCATGTCCATTAAGTCGGTGATGTCATCCAACCATCTCATCCTCTGTCTCCCCCTTCTTCTCCCACCTTCAGTCTTTCCCAGCATCAAGGTCTTTTCCAGTGAGTCAGTTCTTCACATCAGGTGGCCAACGTATTGGAGTTTCAGCTTCAGCCTCAGGCCTTCCAATGAACACTCGGGACTGATTTCCTTTAGGATGTACAGATTGTATCTCCTTGCAGTCCAAGGGACTCTCAAGAGTCTTCTCCAACACCACAGTTCAAAAGCATCAATTCTTTGGTGCTCAGCTTTCTTTACAGTCCAGTTCTCACATCCATACATGACCACTGGAAAAACCATAGCCTTGACTAGACGAACCTTTGTTGACAAAGTAATGTCTCTGCTTTTTAATATGGTGTCTACGTTGGTCATAACTTTTCTGCCAAGGAGCAAGCATCTTAATTTCATGGCTGCAATCACCATCTGCAGTGATTTTGGAGCCCCCCAAAATAGTCTGTCATTGTTTCCACATCTATTTGCCATGAAGTGATGGGACCAGATGCCATGATCTTAGTTTTCAGAATGTTGAGCTTTAATCCAACTTTTTCACTCTCCTCTTTCACTTTCATCAAGAGGCTCTTTAGTCCTTCTTCACTTGCTGCCATAAGGGTGGTGTCATCTGCATATCTGAGGTTATTGATATTTCTTCCGGCAAGCTTGATTCCATCTTGTGTTATCCAGCCCAGTGTTTCTCATGATGTACTCTGCGTATAAGTTAAATAAACAGGGTGACAATGTACAGCCTTGACTTACTCCTTTCCCAATTTGGAACCAGTCTGTTGTTCCTTGTCCAGTTCTATCTGTTCCTTCCTGACCTGCATACAGATCTTTCAAGAGGCAGGTCAGATGGTCTGGTATTCTGAGCCACTAGGGGAGCCCATAAAGCTGAACCATAAAGCAAATCTGAAAAATTTTCCAAAAGAAATTTGTATCGTATCAACCACAAAGAAAATAAGCTAGATATTGGTAGCAAAAGTAAAGCTAGAAAATTTCTACATGTTTGAAAAATAAGCAGTGTATTTCTGAATAATCCATGGGTTGAAGAATAACATGATGAAAATATACCACGTCTAAATTTATATGCTATCATTTGGGCTTCCCAGGTGGTGCTAGTGGTAAAGAATCCACCTGCCAGTGCAGGAGACACAAGAGATGCAGGTTCAGTCCCTGGGTTGGGAAGATCCCCTGGAGTAGGGAGTGGCCACCCATTCTGGTATTCTTGTCTGGAATATTCTGTGGACAGAGGAGCCTGGCAGGCTACAGTGTGTGGGGCCGTAAAGAGTCTGACAAAACTGAGTGTACATACACACACACACATATACACACACACAGCTTTGTTCAGAGGAAAATTTATAGCTCTAAATGCATATATTAGAAAAAAAGAAGAGCTAAAAATCGGTAACCTTAAAGTATCCACCTCAGGGGTTTAGCTAGATCAGCAAATTAAACCCAAGAAAGTAGAAGGAATGAGATACTCAAAGAGTAGAATTTTATGAAATAGAAAACAACTAGGAGAGGATTAGCAAAGCTAAAAGTTCTTTGAAAAGTATAAGAAAATTGATGAATTCTTGACAGGAAAAATCAAGATAAGTAAAAGAAGGTAATAACCAATATTAGCAATGAAAGGGAATTACTACAGATCTTACATTTAAATGATTTGGGGGGGATGTTATGAAATGTTTATGTTTATGTATTTGAAAACACTGTTGCATAAATTTACAGAGAGTACCATGTAAGAAAATTGTTACAAGAAGTGATGCAAGATGTGAATTGTCTTATATCTATAATTAAAAACTGTCTCACAAAGATGGCTTTGCTGATGAACTCTTCTAAGTATTTGGGGAAGATGTAACATCAGTCTTGCATATACTTTTCCAGGAAACTGAAAAGAGGATATACTTCCCAGCTTGCCTTTTGAGGTCAAACGATACAAAAACATCAAAAGGAAGGAGTCTTTCAGACCAGTCTCTCTCAAACATAGTCATAAAAGGCTAAAACAAAATATGCCAGATCCAGCAATATGATAAATACATATGATAAATACATATAACCAAGTTGAGTTTAATTCAGGAATGGAAGATTGGACATTCAAAAAAATCTATTCAAATTGTCACAATAATAGACTACAAGAGAAAAATTATGATATTATTTCAATTTATGCAGAAAAAGTACTTGATAAAATTTAGTACTTATTAAAATGTTTATTTTTTAAAAGTACAAACTATATATAGCAAGGAATTTCCTTAATCTGACAGAGAATCCACAGAAAAGTCAGACTTAATAGAGGAATAGTGAAAGATTTCCTCTTCAAACCGAGACTAGAAAACAATGCTATTGTCACCACTTCTATTTAGCATTGTATTGGTGGTTATGACCAGTATAATAGGCAAGAAAAAGTAATGAATCGTATGAGACTTGTGAAAGAAGGGATAAATTTGTCATTATTCTTAATATAATCGAAAATGTAGAAAATCCAAAGTAATCTACAGACAAACCCTAAGAATTTTTAAAAAAAGGGAATTATCAGAGTGACTGCATATGAGGCTATTATAAAGATCAGTTTTATTTGTGCCTGCTAGCAAGAAGCAATAGAAAATGTGATAAAAATATTTATACAATAAAAAATATCAGATATTTAGGAATAAATGTAACAACAATGGACAAGACTTCTATATAGAAAACATAGAAGAAATCTCTTTTAATTTCATAAAATTGAATAAAATTTAAAAAAATCATAGATTGGGACACTCAAAATTATAAAGATTCCAGTTCTCAAATTGGAGTTGTGTTGAATCTATAAATCATTCAAAAGTTCAACAGTTTGTGTGTGTGTGTGCTTACACACATGTAAATTAGCATGCTAATTCTATAGTTTATTAGGGATATGTAAGGAGCCAGGAATAGCCAAGATGATCTTGAAGAAAGATTTGTTTGGAAACTTAATACTGCCTAATATCAGGATGTGTTGTAAAGGTACAGTAGCTAAAACTGTGGTATTAACAGAAGGACAGACAAATAGAACAATGAAACAGAATACAGAGTCAAAAAACACCCCTGTCTCACACTATACACAATCAATTCTAAGTGTAGAATTGTAGATTAGAGATATAAATATACTTGGTAAAATATCTTCTAGAATATAATGGAAAATAGCTTCATAATTTGGGTTTAGGTAACCAAGGCAACCACAGCCTTGTCTAACTCAGTAAAACTAAGCCATGCCGTGTGGGGCCACCCAAGATGGACGGTCATGGTGGAGAGGTCTGACAGAATGTGGTCCACTGGAGAAGGGAATGGCAAACCACTTCAGTATTCTTGCCTTGAGAACCCCATGAACAGTAGGAAAAGGCAAAATGATAGGATGGCTGGATGGCATCACCAACTCGATGGACATGAGTTTGAGTTAAACTCTGGGAGTTGGTGATGGACAGGGAGGCCTGGTATGCTGCGATTCATGGGGTCGCAGACTCAGGCACAACTGAGCGACTGAACTGACTGAACTGAACTAAAAACGTTTCATGGATATAAATCCAAATAGTTTTATAGGAGCAGGATTTAAAATTGAGGACAAGAATCTCAGTCTCAGCAAGACTTTCTTCCCTAGATTTGAAATAACAGGTTTGTCTTTTTAACCCTTTTTTTTTTTTCTCCCCAGTTTAGACATCAACCGTGTTGGGCCATGATGTGTTTATATATGGGGCATTTAGTTATTAAAAAATGTTTATAGATGACACTATCTGAAATTATCATACTTGTTTTTATATTTATCTGTAAATTTGTTCGTCTCATCTCTTTCCCGCAAGTGAATAAATAAGCTCCTGGAGAGTAGGAACCTTGTCTGTTTTGTACCCCAGCGTCAGAGAGACCAGTTACTGACTGAAGGAGTAACACTTCTAGACTTTGGGGATTGGGTGATTTTCCTTTTTATAGCATTTCCATCTTTCTTTCTTTTTTTTTTCTTTTTTCATTTATTTTTATTAACTGGAGGCTAATTACTTTACAGTATTGTGGTGGTTTTTGCCATACATTGACATGAATCAGCCATGGATTTACATGTGTTCCCCATCTTGATCCCCCCTCCCATCTCCCTCCCCATCCCATCCCTCTGGGTCTTCCCAGTGCACCAGCCCTGAGCACTTGTCTCATGCATCCAACCTGGGCTGGCGATCTGTTTCACACTTGATAACATTTCCATCTTTCTTTCAGCTTTGGAGCGGGGTCTCTTGAAAACACTGCAGAAACTAGATGAATATCTGAATTCTCCCCTCCCTGATGAAATTGATGAGAATAGTATGGAGGACATCAAGTTTTCCACACGTAAATTTCTGGATGGCAATGAAATGACTCTAGCTGACTGCAACCTGCTGCCCAAGCTGCACATTGTCAAGGTAGGCCTGCAGGATGTGGGGTCACGTTGCTATTAAACCTGATACCTTTGTACGAAGACAAGACTCCCCCTGTGTGTAAAACTTGGCTGATATTCTGACAGTTACAATTTAGAACCTCCAAACAGTGTAACTTAATGTTGTCTAGGCAATAGATGAAATACCCTAAGGTGTATTAAGTGGAAAATTGTGTATTAAAATCAATGCCTATGCGAAATGGAAAATTTTTTTTCTATGACTGCATAAAAATTCAAGGTAACTTTAAAGTGGTTGCTACACTGACATACAGCATCAAACTTTGTTCTTTGATCACCTGGCTTTTTCTTTTCAAGGCAGAAAATATTTATTGAGCATTTATTGTGTGAATACATTTACTGGGCTTCCCAGGTAACACTAGTGGGGAGACATAAGAGATATGGGTTCGGTCCCTGAGTTGGAAAGATCCCCTGAAGGAGGGCACAGCAACCCACACCAGCATTCTTGCCTGGAGAATCCTATGGACAGGGGGGCCTGGTGGACAATGGTCCACAGGGTCGCAAAAAGTTGGACTGGGCGACTGACACAGGTGACAGTGTGTGAGACACTGTGCTGTGTGGTTGTGCAGTGAAGATCAAGGTCAAGAAAAACAGATCGCAGCTCGTGTGTATGTTTGCAGCGATGTCTTTTTCAACCCATCTCTCAGAATAATGGAAATAAAAACAAGAATAAACAAATGGGGCCTACCTAAACTCAAAAACTTTTGCACAGCAAAGGAAACAAACAAAATGAAAAGACAACCCAGAGATTGGAAGAAAATATTTGCAAACGATGTGACTGACAGGAGATTAGGCTCCAAAATTTACAAACATCTCATGATTTTTAACAACATCAAAACAACCCAATCAAAAAATGGGCTGAAGACCTAGACTAGTGTGTATGTTTTAAAGTATTTATCCAGTGATTTCACTTGACTGTTTCTGGTGTTGGTAAAGTCACCACCACACTTCTGAATCTCTGGTATAGTTTACAGTCCTTATCATTATTTTAAATGTCTAGTTATAATGAAGGGGAGAGACTTCAAGTAGAGGCAGTTTTGAGAGGCTCACAGAATTAATTTGCCCTAAAATCAGATACATGTCTGGTTTATAAGACATGGCATATAAATGTTAACATTTGATCTCTTTGTATTTCAGGTGGTGGCGAAAAAATACCGCAACTTTGATATTCCAAAAGGAATGACTGGCATCTGGAGATACCTAACTAATGCCTACAGTAGGGATGAGTTCACCAACACCTGCCCCAGCGATAAGGAGGTTGAAATAGCATACAGTGATGTAGCCAAAAGACTTACCAAGTAAAAGAGCACTTACGAGAGAAATGTCTTCACATCTTCCCCTGACTAAGAACACACTTTTCCTAACAGACTGCTCCTCTTCCTAGAAAGTAGAAACTTTATTTGGCACGAACATGCAGTTATTCCAGATTAGGATAAAGGATAGACAAGGTATAGTAGCTGTCTTGAAATATATATACTCTCTAAGCAGTATTATTTTAAAATTCCTTTACCCTGCCTATATCCCCTAGCCCGTATCCTCCTTTCCTCCAATTTGGAGACACTCCATCACAGACTTTCACTTTAAAGGTAGTTTGCCATCTCTCTGGAGCCTTCATCACTGGAGTCCATTCACTGTGTATCGATGTCAGAACTTTTGAGGTGCACTGTTCAACTCTTAAAATAGTAACCGTAAAAAAATAAAAAAAATAAAATAGTAACCGTGACCCCTTCAGTCAGGCCCAAACTGGTGCATAATGCATGGTACAAGGAATATTTATGTATTTTTGGAGTTTTATAATATTTAGTAAGAGTATATGAAAGGATTGCTACTGTATCAAAATACTCTCTTTCAGTTTAGTCTATCCTGGATATGTACTAAAGGATGTTACCACCCGAGAAGAGTGCTTTTACAGAAAGTCAGTGCAGATTTTGTTATTTTACTTTGTACATGGGTTTTTACTTTTGCCTAAAAGCATTTTTCTTTCATACTAACGATAACATCTGACACTACTTAGAAGCTGAAAGTTTAGAGGGAAGGATGGTATTTTCAAGATCTTCTCAAGCATATATGTATTTTGTCCAGTGCCATTCATTTGGAACATTATTCATTTCTTCCTTTATTTTAAAAGTGCTCTTTTTTAAAGTAAACATCAGCCTTGCTGTCTATAGATCTTTTGAGCAACACTACGTAAACTGTTATTTAGTTCATTTAGCTCTTGCAGTACAGTGATTAGTAATATAAAAGTTAACCTAAGGAATATAGCATGGGTTTGTCAAAATATCAGGCATATTTAATGTGGATAATCTAGAGTGTAGTATAAATCCTAAATTAAAAACAAGATAAAACAAGCTATTATTCCACCCCATTTACTGTTAGACATCAGGTAGAGGATGGTTCACTCCTTTTGGACTAAATTATAGTTGTGATGGTGACTTCATATTTACTGCAATTTTGCCTAATCTCAATCATTGCATTTCCTTCAATTAAATTTTTCTGAAGCTACATTGAGGAATAGCATGTTTGTTTCTTAAACTGAAGTCCTAAACCAGGAATTTTTTTGTGTTGTAACAAGGAAGGATAAACATGATGAAAATAAAACTTTGCTAAATATTTATTCACTTAAAAGAAGAAAAAATGACTTTCTGTGTACTACTCCAAAGACTGTGGTTGTGACTGTAGTTAATGTTTTTGGTCATTTTTATACCTAACTTGTTTAAGAAGTGCTCTTTCTCATAGACTGTTTTTGGAAATTTTAAGTATATTGCTTTAAAATGGCAATTTTTTTTTCCCTATGATATGCTAACATTTAGTAAACACTGGCTTTAAGGAAGCAGCCTGATTTTTTTTATAAGCATTATGCATTTATTTAAATCTATCAGTAATTAGCTTGGTGTAAAAAGATAAGAAAAACTCCATATTATATCCATTTGGCTCAGGGAGATTTCTTTGCTTTACCTTTTTTAGAACTCCTTATTGCTGAACAAAGTTAGGGTACCCACCATTTTGTAATAAAGTATTGGGTGATGACTTATCTTGTTCCAGGAAGAACAGTATCAGGTTATATATTGAGAAATTCTATGGCAGCAGCTTCCGTGGGTGAATTGCGTCACCTCTGCACCAGTACACAGACGGCCATATTCACTTTTCACTTACTTTTACAATAGGACTAACTTGGCATCAGGTGATATTGAATCTTGCCTCATAGCTTAAGGCATAATTCAGAAGTAGGGCATCTATTTCAGGTGAACGGTGGACTAAGTGATGCAGAGTAGAGGGCTAATGAGGAAAGAGCCCACAGTCCTCAAAACAGGGATGAAACACATTCTGAAGTTCAGTTGTAAGAGTTTTCCACTTTGGATATTTATTCTCTTCTTCTTTTTAAAAAATGTACCCCATGATTACACTTGGCTGTCTCTCTAGATATCCAAGGAAGGGAGGGTCTATCTGTTATAATTTTGATGAAGGCAGAGTTATGTTTCTGTCGAAAGACAGATCTTATTACTTTATCAGGAAAGTTAGTCAGATGAGACTGAAATTGGCAAATGGACCAAAGCTAGTAGAAGACGGTCCTGGAACAGACTTTTCCCCCATCTCACACTGTGGAGAAGTCACAGCTCACAATCTTGGGAGACTCGGAACATGAAAGATTTTCATGGCAGCTCATGTAGTGTATGGGTTGACGTAATAGAAATCATCTGATATTATTTCTACAACTACTGAATCATTCCCCCCTTCATTTAAACCCCTTTTGTTCCACTTAAACAAGATAAGAGTCTGAATGGAAGATCTTACAGTTTCCAAGGGATTCTGAGAAATTTTGTGTTCAACATTTGGAAGGCTGTCTACCATTTCAGTTGATATAACTTCCCCCTTTAAAAAAAAAATAGATGTGGATTTTCTGTATAGTTCTGTTATTTTCTTTTACCAAGATTGTTGACTTTTGTGATAAAATTCATACAAGATTTTATTTCTTGGTAACTTCGGCTTATACAACTATCTTTAAACCCTTGAGCGATCTGTATACAATGAAGAGGTTTCTGACATTTATTCTTAAACTCATTTATTTGACTTTAGAATTTAGGCACGTTTACTTCTGTTGTTTTGAATCTCTTTAGAGCTGTGTGTAGATAGCCTTTATTTCTGTGCATTTAAAATAATCCATTTAGAAAATATCTACATGGTAAAAATGAGAAGAAATAGAAATGTATTTTTTCATGAACATTTTGATATACATTTCATCAAATTTATTGATTAACCAATTTCTTACACTGGTTATAATCAGTATTTGATTCAAAGAGAGGGAAGCATTCATTATTGTTATACTGTATCATCATTTTTATTCCATCCTTTACAAATTACCAAGGTTGGGGCTGTCAAAATTATACTTCTATTATGGAAAAAAATTTCAACTCCCCCCAAACCATAATGTTGAACAGAATTGAAGTATTTTTTTTAATTACTTGAAAAGGAAAATGAAAGCTTATTATAGAATGCTTGTATTTTCTTTTCTCTCTCTGGAACCAGTATATTGCTGGCAGCTATTGTATTAAAAAATAAAGTATATTTTCACTATCATAAAAGGTTCTTTTTTCCCCCCCTCATGAAAATAAATAGCAATTTGGGGTAAAAGTGTTTATTTGAGACTACCTTTGTTTTTCTTGAGGGGACAGTTCACCACATTTAATAGATTAAAGGGAAAAAACATACAATCATCTCAGTAGGTGCATAAAATAACTTACAAAAACTTTCATGGTACCCATTCTTAGCAAAGCGGGATCAAAGATTAACTTTTTTTTAACCCAATAAAGACATCTGCCAAAAACCTACAGCAAATTTCATAAATAAGTGTGAAACAAGCCGTCATTAAAGTCAGAAGCAAAATACGATTGCCTTCTATCACAGCTATTACTCAGCTGTTTTACATAACTACTGTATTAGAGGTATCCTACACCAGTACAGTAAAATCAGTAAAAGGAATAAGGAATGGAAAAAGATGGACCAAGTGACTTCTCCTTTGTAGATGATACATATATAAGAAAGAAATTCAAAATAATCTATTAGAAATAATAAAATTCAGTTGCTTACTAGATACAAGATTGAACTATATACTAACATTAACCACTTTAAAAATAAATAGGTAACATTCATTTCTTCTAGAAGAAAAGACATTCTAGTAACATTCATTTCTTCTAGAAGAAAAGACATTCTAGTAACATTCATTTCTTCTAGAAGAAAACTGGGTGACAGGAAAATGGATGAAAATTGTCAGTGTTACTTTTTTGAGCTTTTGGAAATTTGTACCATAAATACACTACCTATTCTTTTTAAAAAATACTTTAAAAGATCATCTCTAAGGTATTTGGAATAAAACCTGATAAAGTATATGCAATTCCTTGATGGAGAAAAGTACAAAATATAATTAAAGGACCTAAAAGAAACCTACTCAATGGATAGGTATACCATGTTCGTGGATGGAGAATGTAAAAGTTATAAGAATTTCAGTTTTAAGTAATTTATAAATTCAATATATTTTCCCAGCAAAATCCCAAGAGGATTTTTTTGGGGGACACAGATAAATGGATTTAAAACATTCATGTGGAAGAAGTATGCTCCCCA
Source organism: Muntiacus reevesi (assembly GCF_963930625.1). Taxonomy (NCBI): domain Eukaryota; kingdom Metazoa; phylum Chordata; class Mammalia; order Artiodactyla; family Cervidae; genus Muntiacus; species Muntiacus reevesi. Next base: position 109,727,325 of record NC_089251.1, read on the forward strand.
AATAGCCAACATATATCTGGAAGAAGAGGGAAAGAAAAGAAACTTGCTTGACAGGATATAAAGTCTTAAAAAGCTTAATATAATTGATGAGTAGGATATATTAGGTCACATCAACACAAAACTCCTGCTGCAACTACCAGAAAAAACTGGTTTAAAATACCAAAAATTCAATACTGCTTTTAAACATCAGAAAACTACGGAAGCAATAAAGACTAAATGAATTGGATTTCGGAGGAGAAAGCCTTTCTGAGGTGAACTGATGATCTGGCCATTTTTTCCTTAGCCTTTGCTGATTCTGGGCCTGGGATTGAAGATTGGGTTTAGCCCATGCAGAAGGGCACACTTGGTAAAAGAAAGTAAAGGTCCTCGGTGACACATACTGGACGCCTGAGACACCTCACCTAAGTGACTGGTTTTCTCCCAGGACATTGGCTGAATTCCAGCGCTCTACATGCCATGCCAGATGCTAAGCCCAGGGCCACCAAAAGGCAGAGTGAAACGTCCCACAGTGACACAACACTTAGGAGACAAAATCTCATTAAAAGGTGGGCTTACCTGAAACAGAGCAGCCGTAGCTTAGTGGTTGCCTGTTACTAGGGTTGGGAGTTCACCAAGAGTCAAACACGACTGAGCAAGTGAGCAACAGGGTTGGGAGTGGGAATTGACTGCAAACGGACACGAGAGGTCTGCTTTAAATACAGTAGATGAAGGTCTATACTATCCAGAACATAGAAAGAATTGTTAAAACTCAATAATAAAATGACAACCCAGCTGGGGGCTTTGCTGGCAGTCCAGTGGTTAGGAAGACTCTTCCACTGCAGGGGGCATAGATTCAGTCCCTGGTGAGGGAACTTAATATCCCTGCATGCCATGTGTGTGGCCAAACAAAACCCCACAACCCAATCAAAAAATGAACAAGGGTTTAAATATACATTTCTCCAAAGATCTACAGATGACCAGTAAACACTTCGAAGCTTAACATCATTAGTCATTAGGGAAATCTAAATCAAAAACCATAAAAAGCACCTTTTAGGATGGCTTTAATCAAGAAGACAGTGTTTGCAGTGATGTGGATAAAGTAGAACTCATGCATACATTGCGGTGGGAATGTAAGGATGGTACAGCCACTTTGGCAGATCCTTAAAAAGCTAAGCATAGGACTAGTAATACCCAGCAATTCCACTCCTAGGTTTATAACCAGGAGAAATGATGCTCATGGCATGGTTTTTCATAGTAGCCCCACATGGAAACAAATAGCCATCAACCAGTGACTGGATGAAATGTCCATATAATGGAATACTATTTGGCCATTAAAGAAGTACTAATACAACCTACAATGTGATCCTTGAAAGCATGCTTAGTGAAAGAAGCCAGACACAAAAAGGCTACATATTATATGGTGCCATTTATATGAAATGGCCAGCTTAGACAAATCTATAGAGACAGTAAATTAGTAAATTAACAGCTGGGGAAGGAGAGAATGGGAAGTAACTGCTAGAGACTACAGGTTTCTTTTTGGAGTGATGAATGTTCTGGAATTAACTAATAGTGATGATTGCACAACTTTGTGAATATACTAAAACCCACTGAGTTGTATACTTTAAAAGGTAAACTTTATGATATATGAATTATATCTCAATTTTTAAAAGTTACAAGGGGGCCATTCTGCCTGCTTAAAAGTTTTGGGTAAGCTGTGTATAGACAGGTTGATTGGCAAAGCTAGTGATGTCTGTTTCCTTTGTATTTGACTTAAATTTCAATTTAGATGTCATCCAGAATATATTCTTAAAGAAGAAAGAGGGGGAAAATTGTGTTAATGGCTGCCCAACTTAATAAATCTAAAAAAATTTTTGTTTGCCTAAAATGGGTGAATTCTGCAGTTTGTAAGTTAAACCTCAGTAAAGCTGTTTGAAAAGAATTTTGCAATAAAAGCTCAAATCTGAAATGAAGAACTCACTGTGTGGGTTTAACAGCAGCGTGCACAGCAATAGAAAAATTCAAATGGAAGCAAACAGTAAAAAGAATGTACAAACCAAACAAAAAAACAGCATAAGAAACATGGTGAACACAACCTAAAGATGCATGTAACTGAGGTCCCAGATGTAAAAGGGAATGGGGCAGAATCAATATTTGATGAAATAATAACAGAATTTTCCAAAATTGTTGACAAACTTTAACCTACAGATGCATAAAACTCAGCAAATTCATTATGGAGTAAAAGCAAAACCAAAATGCACACTTAAGAATATCTTAGTCAGACTGCTGGAAACCAAAGGCAGAAAATTCTAAAGATGGCCAGAGAGAAATATGTAACCTTTGAAGGAGCAGTGGCTGACTTTTGAGCAGAAACTTTGAAAGCCAGAATCTTAAAAGTCCTGAGAAAGGTCTGCCAACTTGGTGAAAATATTATTAAAAACAAACTAAAGGCATTTTCAGACAGACAAAAGCTGAGAGAATTAAGCACCAGCAGACATGTGCTACAAAAATACTTAAGGAAGTACTTCAGCCTAAAGGAAAATGACCCCAGGTGGTAGTACAGAACCGGAAGGAAGAATAAAGAGCAATGAACAGGGTAAATATATAGGCAAATATGAAAGAATATTGACTATTTTAAACAGCAGTAATGTCTTGACATGTATTGTTAAAAATATGTGATATGGAATAGGTAACAGTGGTTATATATTATACATGTATAATACTGTGGAAGGGTAGAAGAAAGGGTTGTTTGTACTTGGCAAGTGGTAAAAGTACTAATTTTTAAAAACTGTAATCATAAATATTGTAATCTCTAGAGAAGCTTAGGTATTATTAGGATAACTATAAAAAATAGCTTGAAAATCTAAGCTTCAAGAGTACATGAATGCATTTCAAAAAATCTAAGATGCAAGAGAAAAATGGAATTTTTAAAAAATCCAGCGACTCCAAAAGAAAAAAGGACTAAAGGAACAAAGGATAGGATTAACTGGAAAAACAGCAAAAGATTAGCTATCAAGTCTACACCATTAGTTATAGTCAATATAAGTGGGGTAAACAATCCAACTAAAAGGGAGTATGAAACTATTTAATCAAAACCCAATATATGGCATTTACAAGAAACAAACTTTATAATGACACAGAAAGTTTGAAATTCACGGATGTAACAGTTAGTTCATTGACACAGCAAACGGGAAAGCAGATGTAACCATTATAAAAAGCAGGCTTTGAGGTAAGAAGTATTTACCAGAGACAAAGAAGGATATTTTACAATATAGACATGTATAATGCCCTTTTATAATTATGAAAGTTTTATTCACTAGGAAGATACGAGAGTCCTAAATTTATACTCATCTAATAACACAGCCTTGGATACATACAGCAAAAGTTAGTGAAGCTGAAAGGAGGAGTAGACAAATTCACCATCATAAGGAGATTTTTAACAGCTCTCTCACTAACTAATAGAACAAGCAAGAAATGAACCACACACACGCCCACATGCTCAGTAAGGAATAACTCAATTAACTAATTTGACTTAATTGACATTGGAACATTACATCTGGCAGCTGCAGAATGTACATTCTTTTCAGGTGCACATGGAGGTTTTAGGAGAACAGTCCATATGCTGGCCCAGAAAGGAAGCCTCCACACATTTCAGAAGAGTGGCATCATACAAGGCAAGTTCTCCCAATGCCGTGGAACTGAACGAAAGTTGGCTTGGATGAAAGAGAGCAAGAGGGCTTCCCTGGCGGCTCAGTGGGAACGAGTCTGCCTGTCAATGCCAGAGACACAGGTTTGACCCCTGCTGGGGGAAGTTGGTTTTTTTTTTTCCCCCTGCAGTGGAGCAACTAAGCCCCTGGGCCACAACGAGTAGTGAGTCTGTGCCCTAGAGCCCAGGAACCGCAGCTACTGAAGCCTGCCCACCCTAGAGCCTGTGCTCCACAAGAGGAGTCAGGGCAATGAGAAACCCTTCCACCAGAACTAGAGAGTAGCCCCCCGCCCCTTCTCCACAACTAGAGAAAGCCTGAGCAGCAAGGACGGTCCAGCACAGCCAAATATACATATATATATAAAGGCAGCAAGAAAATCCCCAGAACAAGGAACCAGTTACAGCAATTCAACAAGCCTTCAGCCTACAGTGAAATTTAAACAATTTAACAGACGCATGTGCACTAAGCCAGGAAGCTGTTCTAAGCACTTGTACATATGTTAACTCGGCCTTCCCTACAGCCTTGTGGGGTGGAGTCTGTGATTCCCATTTTATGAATGAGGAAACCGAAGCACAGGGAACTTGCTCACGGTCACACAGCTAGGAAGCGACAGCAAACAATCAGAGCCCTGGAGCGGGGCTCTGCCATCTTCAGAAGTACTTCTATGCCTTTCTCAGTAGGGTGGGCTTGGCTCCGACCCCTGGACTGCCAAGGTAATTGGGTTGCCAGGGTCTTCCCTGTAGCTCAAACGGGGAAAGAATCTGCCTGCAACGCAGGAGATCCGGGTTCCATCCCTGGGTCAGGAAGATCCTCTGGAGAAGGGAACGGCAGTCCACTCCAGTATTCTGGCCTGGAGAACCCCCATGGAGAGAGGAGCCTGGCGGGCTACAGTTCGTGGAGACTCGCAAAGAGTCGGACACGACTGAGCGACTAAACACTACGAGGTAAGCAGAGCCCATCTGGAGCAAACCTGGCCCTGTGATTCTTTCTCTGCGGTGTCTGGCAGGCAGCCGAAGATAACGGATCCAGGCCCAGGCAAGCTCCGTATCCCCCCCGGAGACTTACCCACCCAGGGCCTTTACCAACTAAGGGTGAAGGCGGGAGAAGGGGACGACAGAGGATGAGATGGTTGGATGGCATCATCGACTGGATGGATATGAGTTTGGGTAAACTCCAAGAGCTGGCGATGGACAGGGAGGCCTGGCGTGCTGCAGTCTATGGGGTAGCAAAGATCGGACACGACTGAGCCACTGAACTGAACTGAATTGAACTGAGGAGGAGGCGGTGGTCGAGTCCTGGTCCCCGCAACCCGGCCCGCTCTCCGGGCCCGCGGGACGGTCGCTCCGAACGACCGGCAGGGGGCGCAGGCTCCCCGGCCTTTCGGCCCGGCCTCCGCGCGCCCTCAGAGGCTGTGACAGCTGCAGGACTTTGTCGGTTTGGGGAGCCGGCAGCTCGGCTCAGCCGCGTCGAGGGCTTCCTTCCTCTTTTATCAGATCTGTCAGGGCAGCCGCGCTGTGAAGGCGCCTCCGGCCTCTTCCCTCCTTCCTGTGGCGAACCGACGTGCCCCGCGCCGCCGCTCATCTCCGCCCCTGCCGCCGGCCGCAGGCCCCGCGGGCCCCGCTCGCACCCTTTTCTGGGGGTGGGGGCCGGGGGGTGCGGGCCCCTGCTTTGAGGTCAGGTCTCCGGGGGGCTCTGGTTTGCCCACCCGCCCCCCGGCCGGGGGCCGCGCGCGGAGCCGCTTCTTGCAGCTCTTCGCGCACTTCTGCACGCGCTCGGCCCGCGGCGGCTGGAGGAAGCGCCTCGGAAGCGAAACTCTTGGCAGGTCTGGGGGCAGCTGGGACGCGGGGCCGGGGTGCCGCAGACGCTAAGGCCCGGGCCTCCTCCTCGCTTCACCCTCGCGCCCCCACCCTGGGTCCAGGTCCCGCAAAGTGCCCCGCCGCCCGCAGAGGAGACCCGCCCGCGTGCCTCCGCCAGGGGTCCCCGCGCTGAACTTGACCCTGTCCCCGGGGAGGAGGGCCCCGCCTGCCAGACGGCCTTGGAGGGCGGACTGGCCTCAAGGGAGGCGCGAGCTGCCTCTGGGACGGCCTTTGGGGCAGGGGGCGGGTGTGGGAAGAAAAAGCCAGCCACCCATTTCTGATCTCAATTCTTATAAGAAATGGACCTGCTTCCGTTCCTTCCAGTGTTTCTTCGTTCTCCGGTTTCCTCATTCAAAGAAGAATAAATGCTTTTCCTTAAACACGTATGCCCGACTCTTGGTGATCCCATGGACTGTAGCCCGCTGGGCTCCTCTGTCCGTGGGATTCTCCAAGCCAGAATACTGGAGTGGGTAGTCATTCCCTTCTCCAGGGCATCTTCCCAACCCAGGGATCAAACCTAGGTCTCCCGCACTGCAGGCGGATTCTTTCCCTTCTGAGCCACCAGGGAAGCCCCAAGCCCCTGCCAATTACTCGGCTTTATATGCATACAGGTACAAATATATTGTTAATATAGGTAACTGTTTCATCATTTCAGCTTGTCAACAGTCTCTTGGAGTATTGACCCCATTTTAAAGATAAGGAACTTTGAGCATCTAGAGGTTCAGTAATTTGCCCAAGCTCACGCAGTCAAGAGCGGATGGAGGCCATCTGGCTCCAGAGCACCGGGTTCTCGGCTGTCACCTCTCCAGTGTTAGAAGCGGTTCAGGTTGGGGACACAAGAAGGCTGATTTCGTGGCACTGTGGTGGAGCAACCCTGAGCTTCCCACTGGACTTCTCTCCTGGGGAGTTTGGGAGTTCCTGGTTACACCATGCCCAGCTCCAATCTCTGAAGGGCATGCAAGAGGGGACAAAGCAAGCGGAGCTCAGGGTTCTAATACCAAGAACCAAGCTTCAGGGCAGGCGCTCCATTTCTGTGTGATCGAGAGGGTCCTGGTTGATAACAGGGGACTCTGGGAGCCCGGGGAGAGCAGGAGGGGCCTCTTCACCTTCGGCTAAGAGACAAACGTGCAACTCCCTGCTGTCTGCAGAGGTCACTGCAAACCAGCAAAACCACCCTGCTGCGTATGAATGCAGAATTCTGGACCAAGGAGGGGAAAGAGAAGAAAAGCCCAGGATCCTCTCCATTCCCTGCCCTCACTGGAAACACTGACGTTTCAATGAGTCATCTCATTCTCTGAAATCATTGACTGTAAGAGGAATTGTTGCTTATCTCTACAGATGCTCCAGGAATCCCAGGGTCCTTGCCAGAACCTTAAGGTTGCCTAATTTAATTATTAAGATTGACGATAAAGACAAAAATGTCAATGAAGTGGAGCCCAGCTCACGGGTGCACATTATTGATTTGGTTTATCAATAGAGGGTGTTTTGCTTTTTTATTTTTTTAAGAAAAATTCTGCCATGTTCTGAAGATCCCTTTCACCTTGGTATTCCAAACCAACTTTCACTATCAGATGCTTTTTAGAAATTCTAGTGACAGCAAGCTAGAAGTACTCCAGCACCTTTGGTTCACACGTGAGTGAACCAAGGATGAGTGACTTGCCCAGAGTCCCGTAGGTAGTTAACTGCAGCATGAGGACTCCTAGGACAGTGCTCTCAGGACTAGACAGCAGCTTTGGCATAAATACCTGATGGCTTCTGGGTTGGGGCAGAGTTGCCACTAGAATCCATTTTTTGATCTCCTTGTTCTTGGCTTTCAGGGAGTCCTACTTCAGGAGGCTTGGGTTTAACATAGTCTTTGGCATCCTGAATCTTTATCTCATGTGAGAAAACCCTTAACTGTATGATATGCTCCATTCATTTAAAAATAACATTTGGAGCTCCTCCTGGGTTCAAGGCACTGGCTGGATGTGAATAAATGGAGACATGTGATTTCTGCCTTCTGAGACCTTCCAGGATCACGAGGGAGAAAGCCATATACACAAATAACCAGGCAATAAAAGCAGAAAGTGAGAAACAATTCACAAGAGTCTTAAAAGCATTATTCACTCATTTGCTCACAAATATTTGTTGAACCTACGTGTCAATTCATAAAGGGAGCAATTGCTTTTCATTAGAAAAATCGACTGTATCAAGGAGAATAATTTTTTTTTCAGATGTTAACTATTTAAGTGATTATCAAAGTAATTCTGCACACTTAAGACATTTTGGAAAGCACAGAAAGCGGTAAAGAAGCACATATACAAATTTCCCCTAAGTTCACCAGCCACAGGCAATCCATGTGTGGTGTGTTTTCCCTTCTGTTGGCTAAAATTTTTTTTTCTTTAAGTTGAGAGCTTACTTCCCACTGCAAACCTATTACCTCATAAGCATTTCCCCACATCATTTGGAAGCCTCGACTGTTATACGGTTTTTTACCCAGTGCTTTTAGTCACATGGACGTACGGTAATTGCCTCACCCGCTCCCTGACCGTAGGTCACTTAGGTTCTTTCCAGCTTTTCGTTACAGCCTGTTCACACTGCAGCAGACATCTCTTTACGTACATCCATCTTCAGCCGCATGTCAACTTGTAGATTTCAGAGAAGAAAATAATCAGAACTATGAGTCAAAAGTACAACCATCTCAAGAAGACTGATAAATATCAACAAGTTATTTGCTGAAAAGTTTCTAAAGAAACAGTAAAAAAAAAATGTGAACAAAGTAGAAACATTTTTCAGGCTTTTGATAAAGATCACCAAGTGGCTTGCCAGAAATAGCTCACAAATTTACAAGCCCCAGTGCCTACACGAATGCTATCCCTCTGTGCCTCAGTTAGCAGGGAGCAGTGTCTTTGATAACTTAATCTATCTTATTGCTATTTGCGTTTCTTTGACCTTTAGAGAGATCGAGCATTCTTTCCCCCTCCAAATGTCTGTTAGCCTCTTATATTTGCTTTTTACTAAATCATTTGCCCTTTTATCCATGAGCATCTTTGTATAAGTATCTTCAAAACTGATTTATGTGGGTTCTTTCTAAAGTAAGGGTCCTCACCATCTGTCTGTGGTATCTGTTGCAAACATTTTCCCCCAGTTGTTTGTCTTTTAATTTTGCTTGATTTTCTTAATCGCACCGGAATTTCTTGTTTTTATGTAGCGTGGGACTGTCAAGCATTTCCTCTGTGGTTTCTTCCACGGCTTTGAAGCTTAGAAAACCCTTCCCCATTTAAAGATCATTTAGTGAAGGGAGTTCCCAGGTGATAGATACAGTGGGCCCTTGGCCAGGTGGCCGGAGGTGACAGTCTGGGGTGCCTGGGTTGCATTTGTCACTTTTTACCATGCTGGGCCAGATCAGGAACACTTTTTAAGGTTGTGCTGGGGGTTACAGGTGGGGGAATTCACTGACTGTTTTTGAGCTGGGAGAGGGCATACAGAAGGAGTGTGCCAGAGTCTGTGTCTTCAGGATGCTACCGAATACTGAAAATGTGTGATTTCTACTGAGAACAATGTGGAACCTGTTCTGGAAAGCTGTTATGGGAAATCCAAAATTTATAGCTCAGTGAAACTGGAGAATTTTCTCCACTGTCTTCTGAGCCTGCAGCTGTTTGGGGATTTGAAGGTGATGTTTCTGATTCTAGTACTATCCGCACTGGGAGGTCTTCTGCAGGTCCGCAAATTTCCTTACTTTGCAGCAAATTAATACCTGCTGCTCTCTTTGCCCACCACATCGCCGACACCTCCTGTCCGCCTGGCCTAGCTTCTCTCCACGCCCAGCTGGACCGCGGACTTTGAGCGTGGGCGCCCACTTTTCTGCTTAATGAGGACGGCAGTTTCAATAACTGATTCTGCTAGAGAAACCGCACTTGAACAACTTGTGAAATCTCTGGGAAGGAGTTATTCTGGGTGGTCAAATTTGGGGTGAATAAAAAGCTTACTCCTTACAGGATCGTATTTTAGTTTCTGGTTAGACTCCCTGTGAAAATGTATTATACCTCTCAGTCCTTTTTTCATTCTCTATGACAAGACAGTCTAATACATTCCTAAATAAAATGCTTCAAAGATTTTTAAGTTGCCCAGAATCCCTGCCTCACAATACAAACATTTCATCTTTTTTCCACCCTGCCTTCTGTGTGTGTGTTTTACAAGACTGCAAATCATTGTATAGGCTCTCCTGAAGTTCTGCCCTTTTCATGGCCCAGAATCTGATTTTAGGTCTCTAGATTTCAAACAGTACCCATACAATGATCATTTAAAACCATTTCATATTGAAATATAGTGTGCATACAGACTATAGCATGCATCACAAATATACAGCTTTATGAATTTTTACAAAAGAAGCATACCCATGATCTAAACTATACAGCCCCTAGTCTCTGGTCATACCACCCCGAATGTGGCTGATCTTGTCTAAACTATACAGCCCCCAGCCCAAAAAGTGGAACGTTATCAGCACTTAGAGGCTCCCTCCTAATTGGTCCCAGTGGCTACCCTGCTTCCCCTCCCAAAAAAGAACCACTACGCAGACAGCAAAGATTAACTTTGAGTGTTTAGGATCTTTGTGCCAATAAAATCACAGAGAATGCCCTCTTCGGCTTCTTTTGCTTAACATCATGTTTATGAAATTCATCATGTTTGTGAAACTACTGCTATTGTGTGAATAACAGTAGTTTAATCACTTTTTACTTTTGCTGCTGTATGAATTACATCATGTCTATTGCTTTCAAACAAATGACCCAAATCCTAGTGACTTAAAACAATGGCATTTATTGTCTCTCATAGTTTCTATCTGTTAAGAATGTCAAGAGCGGCTTAGCTGGGCACTGCTGGCTCAGGGCCTGTCATGAGTTTGCCCTTGAGATGCTCGGTAGGGCTGCGGTCATCTGAAGGCTTGACTGGGGCTGGCCATCCATTCCCAAAGTGGGGCACCTACCTGGCTCTTGGCCAGAGGCCCCAGGCCCTCTTCGTGGCTTGGGTTTCTCTACAATGTGGTGGCTGGCCTCCCCCAGAGTGAATGATCGAGAGACCGAGACAGAAGCTGCAACATCTTCCAGGACGTCTCCTTGGAGGTCACACATGGTCACTTCCACCCAACCCTACTGGTTACAAAATCAGTTCTATTCAGCATCTAGAAGCGAACGTCACCAGGGCATGACTACCAGGAGGTGAGATTCACGGAGGGCAATTTGGGGACTGGCTACCACATATGGAGAAACTACTCATCATAAAAAGTCGCTTTCTAAAGCATCTCCCATCACATTGTTGGGGCTTCCCCTGGTGGCTCAGCTGTAAAGAACCTGCCTGAAGTGTAGGAGATGGGGCAGGAGACGTGTGTTTGATCCCTGAGTCAGGGAGATCCCCTGGAGAAGGGAGTGGCAACCCACTCCAGTATTCTTGCCTGGAAAATCCCATGGACAGCCCAAGGGATTGAAAAAGAGTTGGACATGACTTTGCGACTAGACAACAAAATCACATTTGTCGTTTTATAAGTCATTTGCTAGTGTAGTTAATACCGATACGAACATCTTTATGCCTGTCAATTTCTATTTTTTTTTTCCTGCTGAAGTGGTTCTTAGAAATATATGCTTGGGAATGGAATTCCTGAGTCAAAAGGTCTTAACCTGTTTATGAGTCTTGCTCTGTTGTCACGTATTGCTTCCAAAAAAGGATTGTACTGATTTTCTGTGCTACCGGCAACCAAATGGCACATGGAATCCACTGCAGCTTTATCTGCATTAGGCATTAACACTTCCAAATAAAACATTGTATTCAGAACGTAAAAATGACCTTCTGTCATCAAAAGACTTGGCAAACAGCCAGAAGGGCAGTTGTTTTGTGAGAAACTGGTGGCTCTTCTCTAAGAAGCCCTAGATAATGGATACTCTAAAGCAAACCGGTTCGCTCGTTTGTTTATTTATTATGTGCCAGGTCTTAGTTGCATCATGCGGATCTTGCGTTGCAGCACACAGACTCCCTAGTTGTGGCACGCGGGCTCAGTCGTTGTGAGGGTTTAGTTGCTCTGAAGCATGTGGGGTGTTGCTAGCTCCCGGACCAGGGATCAAGCTCATGTCCCTTGCATTACAAGGTGGATTCTTAACCACTGTATCCCAGGGAAGTCACCAAACTGGTTTTGGAGCTGCATTTTCTGCCACCTCTTGGAGAGGCAGCATGGTGAGTGGAGAGTTGCTTTCTCTCTTAGCGTCCCCATCTGCAAAATGGGGATCAAGGCACCAAACTCCCAGGGTCTTGAGGTGGAGATTGAAGAGATAATGGATGCGGGGTTCCCAGCCCTATGCTTGCCACCCAATAAGCACCCAACAAATATTGGTCACCCCCCTTGCGCCCTCTCCCACTCCCTCTTCTTGTTTAACAAGAGTCACACATTTTACCTTCATTTGGATGAAATACTTCCTGCGATATGTCCTTGGTTTCTCCTGGAGGGGAAGAAAAAAGCATAGTAATTTTTTTCTAATTATAACACCGATGTGTGCTCACCCAATAAAAATTTGGAAACTGTGGGAAAGTACAAAGAAGGAAACAAAAATTACCCGCAATTTCACACCTCAGATCTGCCACTGCGAACGTCTGGGTGTGTCCTAAGGGGTGTTGGGGCTGCTACTTCTTCTCAGAATTCTAAGGTGTGGCTCAGGCCAGCGCGGCATCACCCCGTCCGGGCCCCGTCCCAGGGATGCCGAGGATGGGGTGCGCTGGAGCTGTCGGGTCCCAGCTGTGACCGGCTCCTCCCGGCCGCCTCACTTTTTCCTGCACACGGGAAGCAGATAGGATTTCAAGACTTGTCCTCACCGCCCGTGGAGAGCACGACCACGTGGGGCAAGCCCTGTGGGGCAAAGGGCGATCTTTGTTCTTCCCCCTTTCCTCTGCAGGGCCCTGACCAGACTCATCCAGACTCGGGCACTTCCTGTCTCTGGGCCCCAGTTTCCTCATCCATCCGATGAGCAGCTGGGCCTTGCTTTGCAGGACTAACCCTGGGTGGCCTCGGTGGTGTCTGTGTCACCTGTGCACACACGCGTGTCTACTTTATTCCTCTGGTGCCCATCCCTTCTCCTCCCCCAGCTTCAGCTCACGCTGGCACCTGGACCATCTCCAAGCAGGCTCCTCAGTTGCTCTGGGAGTCTCGAGTCAGGCACGGAGTCCTTCTGAGAGCTCCACGAGGAGGAAATGGAACAACATTGTGTACAGGCCTCTTTGCTGATACGGTAGAGCTGTCATGATGCCACTGGTAGAGAAAGACTGTCCAGGTTCAAATCCCAGCTTTGCCACTAACTGTGTGGCCTTGGGTAAGTTCCTTAAAGAGCTGTGTCTCACTCATCTGTAAACCAGGAAGGATGAAGATGGTAATGTGTGTTAAATCGTTTGTGGATTAACTGAGTTAACATGCCTAACATCCTTGGCATGTGGTATGTACTGTTATTGACCAGTTGCTCAGTTACGTTAGATTCTTTGCCACCCATTGGAGTGCAGCACTCCAGGCTTCCCCGTCCTTCAGTATCTCTCAGAGTTGGCCCAAACTCTTGTCCATTGAGTCGTGATGCCATCCAGCCATCTCATCCTCTGTCACCCCCTTCTCCTCCTGCCTTCAATCTTTCCCAGCATCAGGGTCTTTTTCAATGAGTTGGCTCTGCTCCATCAGGTTTTGGAACGTCAGCATCAGTCCTTCCAAAATGAATATTCCAGGTTGAGTCTCTTTAGCATTGACGGGTTTGCTCTCCCTGCCGTCCTATGTGGGTACTGGTATTACTACACTGTCTAGAAGGTAGTCAGTCAGTGGCCTGAGATGTGTGCTCTGTAGAACTGTAAGCAGTTTCCAAAAAATGCAAATGTGATTGACGTGGAAAGTGAGTTTCTTCTCCGTCACCTACTCTCACACTCCAGAAATAACCACTGAGAATAGATCAGCGGGCCACCTTCCAGAACATATATAGGGACTGTTTCCTCCTAAAAGCATTACATATTGTTCTGCAATTTGCTTTTTCACTCAGGATGTTATTGAATATACTTTCACGTCACATGGTGCAGAGATGTGGCTGTTAAATTTATGCCTCCAACTCCCTGTAAATGGACAGTTAGACTAGTTCTAGTTTTTGACTATGCGAAGTACAGCAAGGAACATCCCTCTTTAGAGCTTCTCATTCCCAAAAGAGTACCCTGGGGGGAGGGGGTGGGGGCCATGACCTGTTCATTGTTGCTACCCTGGGAAGGTCTAGTCAGTGCTAGTGAGTGTTCTGAGTGGATCTACTGTGCCACCCTGGGAGGACCCCCTCCATATCCCCAAAGGAAACAGGAGGGTCCCTCCTGGAGGTGAAGACAGCAGTGCACCTTGAGGAGAGGACAGCGGGCACTCAGATGACCCTAAGCCCCTTTCTCATCATTTCCTTTTAAAAATTATCATTTAAATATCTTTATTATGAAATTATCAAGCACATGTAAAAGATGCAAGACTAGTCTAACATACATGCATACAGTAGTAGCAGAAGTGTTCGTTGCTCAGTCGTGTCCCACTCTTTGCAATCACATGGACTATACAGTCCATAGAATTCTCCAGGCCAGAGTACTGGAGTGGGTAGCTTTTCCCTTCTCCAGGGAATCTTCCTGACCCAGGGATCTAACCTGGGTCTCCTGCATCGCAGGCAGATTCTTTACCGACTGAGTCACCGGGGAAGCATTCATGCATATAGCTACCATTAAATATAATGACAGTTGTCACGTGGTCATGTGTGTTTCCCCATTTATATTATATCTATCTCTATCTCTAGCCCTATAGTTTGGCTGGAATATTTCAAAGTAAGCTGTAAACTTCACAACATATCCCTCTTAAATAACTCAATGTTCATCTGCTGAGAATATAGATATTCTTCTATATAACCCCAAACCTGAGGAAATTAAAAGGCATTTCTTAATATCATCTAACAATAAACAGATTTTCAAATTTCCCAAGCTGTCCTCCATATAAATAATTTTACAAACCAGGCAGGCTCCAGTGACCTGGGGCTGGATGACAGTCCTTGGCAAAGGCTGATACTGGCCCTGTGACGGGAAGTGGCCTGAGCTCTGCAAAACCTATCACTACCCGTGTGGCGCGTTTGGAAAGAGTAGAAAACATGCCCCTGTGGGCACAGGTCCCATGCCAGCGTGCCTGGCTCCTTGGGGGCAGGTTGGAGTCCAGCCCCAACGCTGGCGACCACACTTTGTGCAGTGCGCAGACTAGGCCACTGCATGTGGCAACCCTGCCTGGGAGGGGCAGCTTGGTCAGCAAGGCAGGGCAGAGAGCGCTTCCAGCCCGAAAGTGAGCAAGGTGAGTGGTTAACAGCGGGCTCCCCACCTCCTCGCGACAGCCCTGACTGCAGCCGTGTTTACTGGGCATCTCGCCGTCCTGAGCCCTGCGCTGGGCACTGTCTCGAATTCTCTCCCGTTGTTTCACTGGTGCCAGGATTACCCTCACTTGGCGGATGAGAATACAGGCCCAGAGAGGTTCGGTGTTCGCTCAAGGCTGCACCGCTCATAAGGGGCTGAATCAGGGCTCGGTCCTGGGTCTGTTGGCTCTCGGGGTTGTGCCTTAAGAACTGCGCCCCAGGTGGCATTAGGGGCCCAGGGGTGCATTCCAGGGCCAGGACCTCAGGGGTTCCATTTCGCAAGTCCAAAGTGGGGTCTGTGTAGTCAGGTTTCAGATGAGGCCCTCTCTACCCACTCCAGGGCATACTCATGTGCCCCCATCCCCACCATTTAGGAACCACTGGGCAACCAAAACATCTGGAAATCCAGGGCCCCGCCCTCTCTTGGCGACTGTCAGCGGCTGTTTGCTGACCCGCAGGTCCCCAAGGCAGAAGTCCCACCACCTGGAGGTGCAAAGGGGCGTCAGGAAGGCGGCGGGGATTCTGTGACTGGGGCCACAGCGGGTCCCAGTCTTGTCGCTCCCCCCTCCCTGGGGCATCAGACACGGGCAGGGTGGCAGGAAGGAGGTGAGGTTGGGTGTGACCCACAAAGGCACCCAGCTGTCCTGAAGACCCTACCAGCTGCGTGGCCCCTGAGAGACTGGAGACTTGCTCCGGGCTCCCCCAAAATGCAGAGATGTTGCTGCTTCCTCTCCCCTGGCCGTGACCATAACTGGGGCCTGGGGAGCCCTGGAGAAGGGGGTGCAGATGCTGAATCTGCGGCCCTGACACCACCCTCTCCAGGCCCTGGGCCGTCCTCTAGACAATGAGCAGTTTACCACCCGCCTGCCCAGAAGTTGGCTCGCAGGGATGTGGGTTCTGACGGGCACTCCCTCTTGGCAGAACCTGTTGTTAACTTGGATGAATTGACTACATGGCCTCTGCCGTCTGGGTAGGTTCTTGAGAAGGCTGGGGCGCGGCCTTGAATAATTTCAACTCTGCACTCACCGGCCTGGGACTTGCCAGGTTACCTGTTCTCCAGAACAAACATCAGAACCCAGAGCTGTTTCTCAATTGTCAGATAAAGTGATGTTTTGTATAAAGGGGTCCTAAAAGAAATCAGGTGGGGCTTCAAGCAGATCCACAGCAGACCCAAAGACACTTGGATCGTGACTCCTGGATTGTTTGTTTTGGAGGGAGAGGCAATTAGTAGAAATTCTTGACTGCTGCCTGAGCTAGGGAGGCTCGGGGTGAGGAGGAGGGCGCAGGTTTGGGTGTGTAGGAACCATGCTTGGTGGGGCCAGTGGGCAGCGTCAGACTGAGCCACAGACGGTGGGGAGGAGGGACCCCGAGATTCCCAGAGAGGAAACTGAGCCTCAGAGTGGTCAAGGGTGAGCCCAGGGTCACACAGTTTGAGGCAAAGCTTCTAAGTACAACTGAGCGGACACCAGACATCTTTCCAGGCCGCTCCCTGCCCCTCCTCCTGGTGACAGATCCCCCTCTCCCTCCTAATTTATGCCAATGGTGGATGCTCAGACTCCATCCTCAGGGGACCCGGGGGTCCCTGCTCTCATCCACGTCCAGTTTTCCTTTCTGACTGCCATCTAGGTGACCTGCAGTGACTCAGGCCTCACCCCAGCTCCCTAACTCTACTGTGGACCCTCACTGGGCTCCTTGGACAGGCCTGATCCCTGCTGGGACCCTGCTCAGAGACCCCTCCCTGATCCCTTATGCTCCGGCTTCCTTGGTCTTCTTCCATCTCCCTCACCTCCCCCCCAACCCACCCAAACACAGGGTCTCCCAAGGTCCCTGCTTATGATAATAACATGACATAAAAATAATATCTCCCATCTACCCAGACTGTACCAGGCCCTGCAGCTAAGCGCTTGCAAGTCTCATCAGGCCCTCAGGCCACACCGCGTGGGGAAAACTCTCTCTTCCTGCAGCCCAGAGGGTGGGGCGCTGGCAATTTTGGGCACCCCCCCCACCCCCCACCCCCACCCCATGGAGGACCTTCTGATGGTTTGGTCAAGACGTGTAGATGAGGGAGAGGGAGAGAAGTGTCTGGAGCCAGGCCCAGCTCCTGTACTTTGGGAGGGGCAGGGGGACAAGGAAGTGAGACCCGGCTGTCCGGGGCAGGTGACCCTGCACTGGAGGGTTCGAACTGAGGGGGTCTGCTTGGGATGCGAGGGGGTCTGCTTGGGATGGCCCAGACTTGTGACCTTGCAGGTGTCTTTTCTCCCCAGTCCCTTTCTTCTGGGAGCAGTTCTGTGTGTGTGCGTGTGTGGGGGGCACACGTGCGTTTATATCCACCGTGATCCGATTTCCTGCGTCTCGCGATTCGCCATCCCCTAGACTTTCCGGAGTCGTCCTCGTTAGCGGCCGCCGTGGTTCGCCGTGTGAGGGGATTTAATGCGGCTCGTAAAACACCCGCTTGACGATGTTTACTTTTCCCCGCTTTTCTCTCTCCCGGCAGCGCGGGTTTCTCCCCTGCATTTGGCCAGATCTATAAAATAAATACATCCACTGCACGGGAGGAAGTGACCTTCGGGTCTGGGGGCCTTTTTAATGGGGCCTGAGCTCTGCTGACAGTCCTGGCTTCCCGGCTTTACCCGCTGGGGTAAAGCCTCGCGAAGCCCTCCAGTCACCCCCATTTCTTGCTTGGAGTTACCAGCTGAACCTCTGTCATAACTTCCCACAGCTTTGTGCTTGCTTGCTTTTCTTTTCTTCCTTTTTTCAAGTAATAAAGAAATGTCTGTCTGTCTGTCTGTAAGACTGTAAAGAACCCAGACCCGAATGTCCTCGTCTCTTCTTGTCTGAATGGCCTGCACTGTCTTGGGAGCAGCTATGGATTTATCATCCCTCGACTGGAATAGAAATTGCGTGAGGCCCCTGTTGGAATCCTCAGCTCCCATCCCCCATCCTCGGTGGGGGGCCCTTCACCGGGGGCTTGTGTATCCATCTCAAGAGGTGGGCGTGTGTCCGAGGACATATGTCATTTCCTTGAAGCAGGAGGCCTGGCTTGCTACAGGCCCCTGGCAAAGGTTGAGTGAATGAATGAGCAAATGAATGAAGGAGTGAATGCACGAGTGAGTGAATGCATGAGTGGATGAAGATGCGCTGAGCAGTCAGCCCCCACGTGGGTGAATCATCCCGGGGGCACCCTGTTCCGCTTTCCTGGAGTTCCATCTGCGGCTCTCTGTGACCTGGGGCAGTTGTTGTTTCTGGAAACTTCCGTTTTTCCATCTGCTGACTGGGGTATCACCTGCCTGTTTCCCATCACGGGCCCGTGAAGGTGAAGGTAGAAGGCAGGAGGGAGGCACATCCTGGAAGCACCAGGACATCTCAGAGACAAAGTGCTGATGGGAAAATCAGGTTCAGGCTGAGCCACACAGGATGGTGAAACTCATTTTTTTAACTACCCCCCCCCACCATCCCCCGCTGTACCCCTTCCCCTGCCTTATCTCTCCAGATGCGGTGGAAAGGTCTGGAATGGAAATTACTCACCAAGCCAACAGCGGTTGCTAGGAGCTCATCAGCTTTATTTGCAATGTTTTGGTAACAGAAATGTACTGAGGTTGTACTTTTGTATTGAAAAGCTTTTAATTTATTTGCAGAAGAATAAACAACATTAATCGTGGTCTCCATTGATTGGACTCTGGCTCTGTAGCAGACTGTGAGGGTTATTAAGATGTTCATTTTCCGGGTGAGGAAACCAAAGCCCAGAGGAGTGGGTGACTGTCCCAGGGTCACACAGCCAGGAAAGGCCGAGGCCGATTCTGGCCCCCTGCACAGCTGACCCCTGGGGGATGGTTGGGCCCTAAGCAGACCTTGACCACAGCATCCCCTCGGTGACCCGCTGGGCAGGGCAGGACTCAGAGTGGCTTCCTGGTACAAGGCGAGAAGCAACCCACACAACGTGTTACCAGGGCCAGAATTCACAACATCCTGTCGAAGAGCGGGCAAGGGTTTTAGCATCAGAAAGACAGGCTGGTGTCCCGGTTCTGCCGCTTGCAGGCTGTGTGACCTCAGGCAGGTCCCCTCACCTCTCTGAGCCTTTGTTCATCTTCGAAAGGGCTCAGAAGCCACCTGCTACTGGGCTTGTGTGCACCTAATGTGCTGTGGACCCAAGGGCATCGTGTAAACCGCCAAGGGCTGCTTATTTGTTCTTGGAATGAACATCTATAACACCCCTGCTTTCGTGCCTGGCAGACCCTTCTCACAACAGACTGAGTCCTGGTCCCCCGAGGTGACCTATGATGCTGGGAACCGACAGTCAACCCGGAGGCCAGGGAGAGTTGTCCGGAGTGGTGACCCGGTGTGGGGTGGAGGGTGGGCGCGGGTGGGAGAGCCGCCTCCGAGGCTGGGCGCTGAGTGGGTGGCCAGTGAAGGCCTCTGGGGAAGCTGACATCTGACAGAGGCCAAGACGTGGGAGGTCAGCGTGGGAAGCTCTTCAGGGGAGTGCCCTGGGCAGGCGACAGCCCCGAGGGAGGGAAGCGCTGGTGTGGTTGAGGTGCTAGGAAGGCCAGGGCAGGGAGCGCGGGGAGAGGGTGGGGGCCGGGCCGGAGCTGGAAGGCCCTGTGAGGACAGTAGACGGCTTTCCCGGGGCGCACATGTGACTCCTCGACGCCCCCCATCCTCGGCCGGGGGCCCTTCGCAGGGGGCTTGTGTATCCATCTCAGGAGGTGGGCGTGTGTCTGAGGACATATGTCATTTCCTTGAAGCAGAGAGGCTTTCCTGCTGAGATCATGGACGAGCAGGAAGGCTTTGGGCAGGGCTGCAGGGAGGCGGGAGGAGGAGACACCTGTCCAGAGGCCCGGGTCCCCGGGAGCGGCCAGGGTGGATTAAAGGGCGGCAGTGGGGCGCAAAGTAGCGGAGCTCATGGGGAAAGAAGAGCCTAATGTCCCCAGATTTGGGAAGATGTGAACAGGCCCAAAGCGGGGGGTGGCCAGAGGGGGACCCAGGAGGCCCCAGAAAGGGGCTCAGAGAGGTGCCCAGGTAAGCTCTGGAATGTATTCTCCCAGGCACCCCCATCGGAGGCAGGGGTTTGGACTGGTCCCTGGAGTTGCCACACCCTCAAAAAACCCCAGACATCTAATGCCCATCTGCAGCTCATAATCCTTAGCAAGATGGGTCTTTCTAGAAATGCCATTTTCTCCCCAGTGCAATAGGTTTGATGGGGGTGCCCGTGGGACGTCTCTAGGAGGGCGCCCTGCGGGGGTGGGCCTGCCAGTGTCAGTCTGGTGCCCTGAGACATTTCCTCCCTGCCTGCAGCTTTTCTGGAAGGCTTGAGGCACTTGTACTTGCAGAGCCCTCTGCTTAGCACTTGGCCCAAAGCGAGGAACTGGCAAGGCGGCTCTTCCAGTCCTGGGTCCCCCAGTCACAGGATTACGGACTCTCAGGGTGGGAGGTCCCAGAGCCCACCCCTCTGTTCGGTGACTGGTCAATTCTATGGAGTCCTGCTGGGCATCACCCACCTCAGCTTGGTCTCCTCTGATGACAGGATGCTCGCTCCCCACCCCTCAAGACAGCTCAGTCCAGTCTTAGGCAGGTCTACTGGCAGTTCTCCCTTTTGCAGAGCCCAGCTTTATATCCTTTATCTCCTCCCAGGGGTTCCAGTTTTTTCTCCTGGGACTGCAAAGAGCACGTGTGGGCATTGGGCTTAGTCGCTGGGTCGTGTCCGACTCTTTGTGACCCCATAGACAGTAGCCTGCCAGGCTCCTCTGTCCGTGGGATTCTCCAGGCAAGAATACTGGAGTGGGTTGTCATGCCCTCCTCCAGGGGATCTTCCTGACCCAGGGATGGATTCCTCATCTCCTGTGTCTTCTGCATTGGCAGGAGGATTGTTTTGACCACTGAGCCGCCTAGGAAGTCCCATAGAGCACATCACGTGTCTAATCCACACACAGATTACGGTTACCTGGGTCTGCTCTCTGGTCCCGCCAGCCACGCTCCATCAGGATGTTCTAGCTCTGATCCCCCACCTCCCACCCCTTCATTTGTCTGGATCCCTTTGCCATGCAGGGTTGAGCATGAGACTAGGTGCAGAACGCAGAGAAGACACAGGGGCCTCCGACCTCCTTCTTGTATGAGGTCGGCTTATCTGACATCGGGGCCTTTGCCAGCCGTCTCCCATCCTTTCCTTTCTCTGTCGTCCTAAAAGCACAGACACAGCTATCTGAGGCATGGAAGGGGGCTCCTAGACTGCCCCCTTCCTTAGCCAGAGGAGGGTCAGGCTGAGCCAGCCACGTGCCCAGAGACCAGAGGAGACTCCTGGGCATTTTTAACTTAAAACACCTTTTCTTCCTCTCGTCTTTAAGTGACAAAAATAAACCAAGCTCACTGTAAAACTATGAAGCAATTCCAAAGTGTATAGTGTACAAAGCAAAGGCCCCTTTCATAGCTCTCTCTCCCCAAATCTTAACCTCTGTCGACAGATTGGTGGGGCTCCTTCAAGCATTTTTCTTTCCTCATGGAAGTAAATCTCTTTTCCTCCCAAAGGGAGCACTACCCACAGTGATCGCTCATTTATCAGGAACAGGTTTCCACGTCAGCATGCTGAGCACAACCTCATTCTTTTTTTTTAAAAAATATCAATTATGAAAAACAACTTTACTGTTCTTAGAACAATGCTGTGCCCATGCCGGCCACGTAAACAGCATAAAGGATTTATTGTGAAAACCGAGTTATTGTTCCATCTCATCCCCCACCCCCGCCACTGCCCTTTGCTCTGAGCTCTCTGCACCGCAAACCCACAGGGCCGGGCAAGTCACATCGAGTTTGGTCAAACAGCTGCCTAGGGGTGGGCCGACTATGCTTTGGGACTGAACTCCTGCTCATGCCACTTAGGTTACCTCTAGCTTTTCACTTCTGTTCTTGTATTTTGGGGCTGCTCCGCAGCATGTGGGATCTTACTTCCTTGACCAGGGATTAAACCCATGCTCCCCCCCATTGGAAGCCATAGTCTTAACTGCTGGACCAGCAGGGAAATCCCTAGCTTGTCACTTTTAAACGCTTAGAGCTGTGTAGAAAACCTTCTCAAGGGTGGGCTGGCCAGGCCACCGCAGCACCAGTCCCTGCCAGGGTTGCCAGCAGCCCTGAAGATCCCGATTCACTCCTGGGAGGTGGGAGGTGGCCGGGGATAGGATAACACAAGAGGCGAAAAGGCACCAGGCCAGGAGTCAGGAGGCCTGGGTTTAGAGGGAGCCACTTCCCCATTCTGACCCTCGTCCTTCCTCCTCAAATGAGGATGCTGGCCCAGAGGGCACTGGTGGCCGTTCCTGGCTTGCATCAGACCCCAGTGCATAAAACGGCACGGAGTCTTCTCCAGCGCCCTGCAGTTCTTCCCCGCCACTCAGAAGGACTCTCTGCTCAGGTGACCACGAAAGGCTACTGGACTTGTCTGATGGTCTGCAGGAGGTTCAGTCTCTGCTCTAGGACCTATCTGGGTGGAGGCAGACAGTCCGGTGCCACATCAGAGGGAAGATGGCACTGGGATAGGAGGGGAGGACCTGGCTGAGAGTCAAAGGCTTACGAAGGACCTTCTGGATCAACCTCTACCCCCGATTTCTCAGGACAAGGCTTTCCATGTGGCTTCAGTAAGGACTTGTGTCATTTCGGGCTCGATTAAGTAACAGACACACTCTAGGTGTTTCAGATTGTTGTTGTTCAGTCACTAAGTCTTGTCCGACGCCTCGCAGCCCTATGGACTGCAGCATGCCAGGCTCCTCTGTCCTCCACTCTCTCCTGGAGTTTTCTTCAAATTCCTGTCCATTGAGTCGGTGATGCTGTCTGACCATCTCACCCTCTACCACTCCCCTTTCCTTTTGCCCTCGATCTTTCCCAGCATCGGGGTCTTTTCCAGTGAGTCTTTTCACATCAGGTGGCCAAAGAACTGGAGCTTCAGCTTCAGTATCTGTCCTTCCAATGAATATTCAGGGTTGATTGACTGGTTTGATCGCCTTGCAGTCCAAGGGTATTTCAGATAGAGGTACTTAAAACAGGGCGCTGGTTCCCCAGGTTGTTTATAGGGGAGCTGAGGAGCCAAAGCGGGGAATGCTGAGTCAACCCAGAGATCAGCCACCGTGGGAAGCCGCCACCACCCAGGGGTGGAGGGACCAGAGGAGGCGCTGGGGTGTGTGGGGCCCAGGGTCCCGGGCCAGTTGGTTCCAGCTGGAACCTGGCTGGGTGGAGCACAGAGGAAATGCAGCAGCCTCCAGTGACCACCCCTCACCCCGCCCCCCGGGGCAGACTTGAATGTGGGAGGAGTAGCCCAGCTTCTCCCTTCATGCCCCCCGCCTCCATTTCCCCTGCTACCTCGACGGGGCAGAACGTACCTGAAAACTGGCTGGCAAGGGAGCCTGGGCAACAGGGCCCACAGACGTCAACCCCCTCTGCAACACAGACAGGGAAGTGTTTGAGGCTGGAAGCCCACCCTGGCTCATGACTATTTGTGCTTAAATGCTCCAGGTGCTGGGGAGCTCACTCTTTAACCTTAGGGGCGGCAGCCGTAGTCCGTTTCACCGCCTGCTGAGTACA
Organism: Muntiacus reevesi; assembly: GCF_963930625.1. NCBI lineage: Eukaryota > Metazoa > Chordata > Mammalia > Artiodactyla > Cervidae > Muntiacus > Muntiacus reevesi. Next base: position 109,750,821 of record NC_089251.1, read on the forward strand.
AACACTGGCTCAGGATAAAGGAGAAGCGTCCGTGACTTCCATCCTGAAGACGAGGATTTGCAGCAGGAACCCTTTGTGTAAGACAGTTGCCTCATGCCTCCCGGCTTTGTTGACGCTGCCGTAACTGCCAGGAATGCCCCTCCCACCCAGTTGACTCTCACCCACCTGATGAGATTCAGCTCCTCCCGAACACCTCCCAGCACCCCATGCTGGGTGATGGCACCCTGTTGCCCATTCAAAGCACCTCATGCTTCCTTCCCTACTTAGCACTAAGTATACTACGTCATGCTCAAATCTCCCTGTTGGTCCATGTGATTTTTGACGGACTTGACTCTGCCTCCCCAGTGCTAACCTACTAAATACTTTGCATGCATTATTGAATTCTCCCAACTACGGGAAGTTAGCTACTATTATCCTCATTTCTCAGCTGGGGAATCTGAGGTTCAGAGAGGAGAGCGTCCACGCCCACTTGGCTCTGGGAAACAGAGCTGGGATCTGAACCCACTTCTCATCTCTGAAGGCCAGGTTCCGTAAGTGCAGGGCCAGCCCACACGACCTTGCCCCAGTACAGCTGGGCAGTGGGGTGGAAATGCACAGGATCCCTCCCTGGGAACGTTTTCAGTTCAGCTCTGGTGCCTCGTCCCGTACCCTCCGTCCAAGCCCCTACGTCAGCCCCCTGCAGATGAGGAGGCCGTTCCCATGGCCACTTCTCCATTCTGAAATGACCAAGAGGCCAGGCTGGGGCGGCAGGTCTAACCACAGATTGACAGATGTTTCCACGTGTGGAAGTGGGGTTTGAGCCTTGACGTGTGTTTTCACGGTTCCGTTTTCACTCTCTCCCTTGGGTAACGTGTCTAGTCATTGTCCTGATGCTTTGAGGTATTTCATGTCTATTGCATACACTCCTTAGACTGTTCTTACCACTTTTTCTCATTAGCAGAGCACTTTCTAGTTTGCATAGCACTTTTATATGCAACAGTTCAGTGGATCTTCCTGGCAAACCTGGGACCTGTGTCTGTTTGACAGATGGGGCCTCAGAGAAACTAAGAAACGACAGTGACAACAGTTTGTTGCCCTTTATTGGGCTCTTTTACGCCTTTCTAAAATCAAGACCCTCAATCATGCTGCATACAGTATCTCCTTTAATCTTCCCAGCAGCTATAAAAGGTAAATGATATTTGCGACCCCACTGACTATATACCCCCAGGCTCCTCTGTTCATAGGCTTTTCCAGGCAAGGATACTGGAGTGGGTTGCCATTTCCTCCTCCAGGGCATCTTTCCGGCCCAGGTATTGAACCTGGGTCACCTGCACTGCAGGTGGATTCTTTACTGACTGAGGCACTAGGGAAGTCCCCAAAGGATATTGTCACCCCTAGTTTGTTTTATTTTGGCCTTGGGGAGGCATGTGGAACTTTCCCAACCAGGAATCGAACCCGTGCCCCCCTGCAGTGGAAGCTTGGAGTCTTAACCACGGGACTACCAGGGAAGTCCTCCTCCCTAATTTAGAGGTAGGAAAACGGAAGCTCAGAGAGGATAACTGACTTGCTCAAGGTCACACACAGCAAATCCAGACCTAGAACCCATCTCGTGATTCCTGGCCCAGTGTTCTAACCCGCTCTCGAGAACAGCTATAAAACTGGAAAAAACACATTAGTATATTTCAATAAATCCACATCACTGAACATAGACATACTAATATTTTATATATCCTAGGAAATAAGAATGCTGTCAGTTAAACTAAGACACGGTACTTTATCACTTGGAATTTGTTTCCTACTTAGTGAAAGAACCCTTTTAGACTTAGATGCATATCTTATATATGTATATTTATATACAACACTTTCTATATACATAAGAGGAAATTTGTGTGAAAACAAATTTATGTGAAATGAAACTAAATTTATATAAAAATAAACTTCTTCACATAGAAAATCTGACTCCAACTCAGGGAGCAGCCAAGGCTCATGCTTTTTCACACAACATCATCCGCTGAGCCAGCCAGTACCGGTGATACAGACCTCGCTCTCGCTTTGTCTGTTTTAGAAACATTTTATGGAACCAAAGTTCTCATATAATAATATGCACAAATCATAAGTATTTCTGATGGGCTTTTATTCACATATGTGTACATGTATGATCAGTGATGGGCTGGTTGTTAAGTATTAATAGCTAGGACTTTTGCAAACCAATTTTTAAATTAAACTCTTGGTCCCCATGGTGGGAATATTTACACCATGGAAATTGGCAAGTGCTACAGTTCAAGGCTCTGCCTCCCCACTACCCTCAGAGGTTGGTATACCAGCACCCCCTCATTGACTGTAACCATCATCAGGAGGTGGGGCAGAGGATGAGACGGTTGGATGGCATCACCGACTCAACAGACATGAGTTTGGGTAAACTCCGGGAGTTGGTGATGGACAGGGAGGCCTGGCGTGCTGTGGTTCATGGGGTCACAAAGAGTCGGACGTGACTGAGGGACTGAACTGAACTGATCTGAACCGTCAGGATCAGGAGCGAGTTTTCCAGCCGCCTAGAAGGCCCCTCTGTGCTCTCCTAGCCCATCTCCACCAAGGAACCTCTGAAGCAGCATTTTTTTTACAAGAATTCCACAGATAGACTGAGAGGTGAGGGTCCTTACACTGGCCCTGCCTTTTGTGGCTCTTCCCACATTTGAGTCCCAGTGAGGAATGTGGCTGAACGCGTCTGTCTGCTTTACCCACTATCGGTTGGTTCCTAAAGGTTAAAAGAATGCTTCTCTATTGTCTCCAGGGTTTTCTTCCAAGCCACAGAAACCCATCCCAGAGTGCTGGGTAGGCAATAGTGACTCCATCCGGAGGGCTCCTGGCCAGCAGAGACTGGGAGACGCACCCTGATTTCAGAGCTATAAAATGTGAAGGCCATCCCTCTTAGGATGGCTGAGATACAGGGTATTATGACTTTTTTGAACATCTTCCTTTGCGGAAGCAATTTCCTTTGAGAAGCAGCTTGTCTTGATGATTAAGCCCTGGGGAGCGGAAGCATCTCGATTTCCTCATGGCCAGCAGTCTCAGTGGTGGTCCCGTCCCTAAGCTGCTGGCCTCTGCCAATTTCTTCAGGGTCAGTTGGGTGTTACTACCTCTGGCTCTGACCTGGAAAGAGAGGGAAACCATGGCTCTGACACCAGACCGCTTCTGGATCATCTTTTCTGGGTGCAGATGAAGGCAGGGCTTGTGCCCTCTGGGAATGGTTCAAGGTGCTCTTTATGGGCTTCCACCGCAGACACACCCCTGTGATGACTATTTCAAAGGGTCAGCGTCCTCTTCCCAGCCTAGCGGTGGCCTTCTGCAAATTTGCGTGTGTCTGTGCCAAGTTGCTTCAGTCGTGTGACCCCATGGACTGCAGCCCACCAGGCTCCTCTGTCCATGGGATTCTCCAGGCCAGAATACTGGAGTGGGTGGCCATGCCATCCTCCACGGAATCTTCCTGACCTAGCAACAGAACCTGCATCTCTTATTTCTCCTGCGCTGGCAGCAGGTTCTTTACCACTAGAACCACTGGGGAAGCCTGGTATATTATGTTCCCTCAAAGTCCAGCATGCCATTGACGTGGAGCAAGTGCCCAGGAAGTATTTAGATGAAGGAGCCAATGACAGACCTGGGTGGAGAGATGTCACTCTGCAGCCTGCCTGATTCCTTGCCCTGCAGAAAAACCACTTCTCCAAAATTGACAGGAGCAACTAGGATGGTGTGCATCCTGGCTTCATCTGAGCTTGGGGGGTTAATTGAAGGCATCGTAGGTGACCCCTTTGGAGACCTCAGGACCACTCCTTTCTGTGTCTTGGTTCAGGCTGCCCTACCCCCACCCAGCCTGGCAGGGCCAAGTCCTGGGTCTCTGGCAGGTGGGGCTGAGAGTGACAGGGAGGATCAGGCTGAGACCTGCTCTGGAGCTGGGGGAGGGCGTGGCAGGACACAGCATCCAGAGTGAAGCCGATCCAGAGCAGTGGTTTTAGATCAAACTGCAGAAGAGCAGGGAGGTTGCAGGAGTTTGCTGGAGATGGACTGAGTGGGTTGGAACACTGGGAGTCTGGAGAGGACCTAGCATGTTCTTCAGGAGCTGGGGTGAATCAGAGGGAAGTGCATGGACCAGAATGTCCAGGCTCAAGTCCCAGCTTGGCTCCCTCCCATCCTCACGACTCCAAGTGGCTACTGCCTATTCTGGACCTCAGTTTCACCACTCAGATGATAACCCTGGTTCTTAAAACCTGCCAGTGTGGTTGTGGGAAAAAATTAAAATGTGCTTATGTGATAGTGAGTCCTTCTTCAGGGGCCAGACCCAGAGCACTTTTCATGAATTAATTCAGGGCTTCTTAAAGTGTGGTCTGGGGACCAGCAGCAGCATCAGCCTCACTCGGGAACTTGTTAGAAAAGCAAATTCTTGGGCTCCTGCTGAATCTGAAGCCCTGGGAACGTGGCCAGCAGTTTTTATTTGAACAACCTCTCTCGAAGATTCTGCTGAAACCTAAAATTTGAGAATCATGGCGTTGGCTTCTTGGTCTGCTCATCCCTGCTGTGAGGCGAGTGCTGTTATCATGAAGAGTAAAAGCCTCAGTCATGCTGGATGCTGCCCAATTTTTCCAGACTCAAAATCAGGTTTTTGAAAAATGATATGATTTATATATTGTACAATTAACCCTTTTACAGAGTGTGCAATTCAGTGATTTTTAGTATATTCACATCGTCATGTAGCCATTACCACTAATTTCAGGATATTTTCATTGGCCCCCCAAAGAAATGATGTACCATTTAGCAGTCACACTCCATTCCTCTTTCCTTTTAGGCCTTAGGAACCATTAATCCATTCTGTTTTAAAGATAGACATTTCTGGACATTGTGGACAATAGACAATGTTAATATCAATGTCTATTCTGGATATTTTCCTATAAATGGGATCATAGTAATATGTGCTCTTTTGTTTCACTTAGCATAATGGTTTCAAGCTTCTTCCATGTTGTACTTGATTCCTTTTTATGGTCAAATAATACTCCATTGTATGGATATACCACATTTTGCTTATACTTTCTACTACTGATGGGCGGTTGGATTTTTTTCCAGTTTTTGCTAAACTCATTGTGCACTGAATGTACAGCGCTTTGTAACCATCACCTCTGCCTAGTTGCAAACATTTCATCACCCCTAAAAGGGAACCTGCACCTGCTTCTTATTCCTCCCTCCCCTAAGCCCTTGACAACCACTCATCTGCTTTCTGTCTCCACGGATTTAACTATTCTGGATATTTCATATAAAAGGAATTATTCAACATGAGATCTTCTGTGTCTGACTTATCTGATTGAGCATAAAGTTTTCAAAGTTCATCTATGTAGTTAGCATGCCTCAGTCCTTCATTTTTTTTAATGGCAGAATAATAGTTTATTGTACAGATAGACCACATTTTGTTTACCCATTCACCCACCGATGGACATTTCTGTTGTTTCCACCTTTAGCTAAGGTGGATAGTGCTTCCACGAACATTCATGTACAAGCACTTGTTTGACTACCTATTTTCAGTTCTTTGGAGTATACATCTATATGGGTCATACGGTAATCTTGCGCACAACTTTTTGAAGAAATGCCAGTCTGTGTTTTCAAAGTGGCTGCACCATTTTACATTCTCACCAACAATTGTATGAGGGTTCCAATTTCTACACATCCTTGTCAACACTTTCCATTTTCTCTCTGTTTTAAGCATTACACACATTCTAGTGGATATAAAGTGGTATCTCATCGTGGTTTCAATTTGCATTTCCCTAATGATTAGTGATACTGAACATCTCTTCATGTGCTGGTTGGCCACCTGAATATCTTCTTTCCAGATTGTCTTTTAAGTCCTTTGTCCAGTTTTGAACTGGTTTGTCTTTTTGTTGTTGAGTTTGAGGAGTTCTCTATATATTCTCAATATTAATCCCTTATTAGATTTGTGACTTGCAAATATTTTCTCTCACTCTGTGGTTTGCTTCTTTACTCTGTTGGTAGTGTCTTTTGATGCACAACATTTTTTCATTTTGATGAAGTCTAATTTATCTGCTCTTTTTCTTTTGTTGCTGTGCTTCGGGGTCATATATCTGAGAAGCCATTGCTAATTTCAAAGTCATGAAGAGTTAACCTCTATAAGCATTATTTAGCTCTTTGACCCATGTTTGAGTTGGTTTTTGTATATGATGTGAGGTAGGGGTCCAACTTCATTCTTTTGCATATGGGTAGCCAATTATCCCATCACCACTTGTTGAAGAGACTAAAAAGAGGCAATAAAGAAAAATGTGAAGTAAAATACTTATGAAGCAGATATGTGCCAGATATGCAAAAAGTGGGTATGTGGTACTTGAGTAAGTGAAGTTTGGGTGAAGCTCTTACTAGTGGATTTTTTGCTCCTTGAAGATTTCCTCTGGCCCGGGGAGATGCTCTGTTTAGTAAAAGATGCCAGGATTGAGGTGCCATGACTGCTGCCTCCCACCAAAAGGGACAACTTGGCAAGATCCCAGCCAAGCTTCTTTTCTGCTACTCTTCCTAGGTCTACATTCATGACTAGGGTCTCCAGGAGCAAAGAAGAACGAGCCCCCTCACTTGCTCACCTGGTGTCCGTCTGCTCCTTCCTCTTCCCTTAACTGGGCCGTGGTCCCGCTGCCAGGCCCAGCACCTCTCCCATCTGGCCAAGTGCAGTTCCAAAAACAACCTCGGGAGCACTGGGATATGTTTCCAGCCCAGACTAATGGTGCTCCCATCCATGGCCCAGACTCAGGTTCCTGTTGGGTGGGGCAACAGCTCCTCATGTCCTGGAAGGTGATGGAAGCATGTGGTTTTGCTTTTTCTCATTTGTTTTTGGAACATAAATATCTTTCCAAGGCTCTCTTGGCCAGATGGTGACAGTGCAGGTCAGTTGGCTTCCTTGTCAAAGCCAAGTGCACCTGTGAGCTGCGTCTCCTGCCCATCACCCAGGTCCTTCCAGGTGTTCTCATTTCCTAGGACCACCATAGCAAAGGACCATGAACTGGGAAGCTTATAACAGGAAGAATGTACTTTCTCTCAGGTCTGAAAGCTAGAAATTCAGAATCAAGATGCTGGCAGGGTTGATTCCTTCTGGGGGCTCTGAGACGGGAAGTCTGTTCCATGCTTCTCCTCTAGCTGCTGGGGGCTGCTGGCAAGACTTGGTGTCCCTAGACTTGTAGCTGCATCCCTCCAGTTTCTGCCTTCTTCACCTGACCTTCTCCCTGTGTCTCTGTCTCTGTGTCTTTTCTTCTCTTATAAGAACATCAATCATCATAGATGCAAAGCCCATCCTACTCGGCGGACTTCCCTGGTGGTCCACTGGCTAAGACTCCATGCTCCCAGTGCAGGGGCCCTGGGTTTGATCCCTGGTCAGGGAACTAGATCCCACATGCTGCAACTAAAGATCCAGCATGCTGCAATGAAGATCAAAGATCCCGTGTACTACAACTAAGAGCTGGTACAGCCAAAGAAACAAATATTTTAAAAAAGAGGACATTGCCTCTTAAAAAAAAAAAAGCCCACTCTATTCATCTAAAGCTGATCTTTTGACCTCATCTTAACTAATTACATCTGCCATGATCCTATTTCTGAATTAAGTCACATTCTGAGGTTCCAGGAAGAAGATGATTTTGGAAGGGACTCTAAGGAACCCCATGCCCGAGGTGAGGAGCTGTGGTCCCTGGGAAACTCGCTGGAGCTGACAGCCTGTTTCTGTGAGGCCCTCCTGGAGGCCTTTGCTTCTAGCAGCCTGCACCTGCGGCTCTCTTCAGAGGCATCTCCTTGAGCTACTAGAGCTGTTTTGTTCACACACACACACACATCCAGACGTGTCTGGGCATTTCTGTCCTCTGGGCCGCCTTAGCGTGACAATGACTGGTCCTCATGCAGGAGTTTGAAAGCCCAGCTCACTTGCCTTCGGCTGGGGACAAACTCTGAGGCGGAGCAGACACTCCAGAGCGCCCCCACAGGTCAGGGTGGAGCTGACCAGTTCCCTCTCCAGGCCCAGCTCCCCCGACTCTGTTCGTGACTTGTTCTGGGAGCAATGTCTCAAGAAATTTGCTATAAAGGTCCTCTGCTCAAAGTCTATTCTAGGCATCCCAACCTGAGACGGATACCCATACCTGGAGCCTGCTGTGGCCAGGACTGATGCAGGAACCTAGGCCAGAGGAGCCACAGAGGGACCATCTCGCAGATCCCGAGACTCAGGGATTTGTGACGGGTGGTGCTTTGAAAATGGACTTGCCCTTTGGGGGCACTGAGGCATCTCCCACACATCCCGCTGAGACTGGTCTTTCCAGCCACGCCATCGGAGACCTAATCTTGTCCTTTCAGGCTTTTGGCCATCCAGTTAGTGCCAACAGGTGGTCCTTCTTCCTCCACATGAAGGGAAGACCATGTGGATAACTCATCGCTGTGCACCAACACAACTTGGCCCTGACTCCTTGACTTCTCTGACAGTTGACTGCAGAGGACACAGGAGAGTGTGGAGGGTCAGGTATAGAGGAAGCGCGAGTGGGTGACCTGGGGCCTGGCACACCTCTTCATGGAACCTGCTTGAATGCTCTGGACCATTCAGTCCCCATTCCAAATGTATCATTTTAATTCTATAATGGATCGTTGCTGTGCCTCCCTAATATTATGACCTGATGGATTTCATAATATATCCAGTTCACAAGGGACATTCAGAAGAGTGCTATAGTTGCTGAGTGTCTCATGGTCAGGCATGCAGTCCCAATTAGGAATCAGGAGAATGTCAGAAACCATTTTTTTTTTTTTTTAAACGAGTAGTTCTCTGCTGCAGAAAACCCAAGGGGTGTACACTAGCGCTTTTCCACTAGGGCTTGCCGAAGACTCTGTCCAATATCCTTGTCTAGCACCGTGGAATCTTCTTGGTCACCTGGCTTAAATAACAAGGCAGCTTGCATTGCAGCCTCAGCCTCGACAGGGTTCTCTCTTTCTTTGTCTCAGAAATGATAGTTTTTTAAACAAATGTTAGCGAGGATGTGAAGAAACTGGAACCCTTGGGCACTGTTGGTGGGCATGTAAAGTGGTACAGCCACTGTGAACAACAGTGTAGGCTGTCAAAGTAATACTGAGCAAGGAGAACAAAGCCAGAGGCATCACTGTCTCTGATTTCTGGCTACTCCACAAAGCGACAATGATCAAAACAAGATGGCACTGGGACACATATATCAATGGAACAGACTAGACAGCCCCAAATTAAACCAATACCGTTACGGTCAACTAATCTATGACAAAGGAGACAAGAATACACGTGGAGAAAAGACAGTCTCTCCAATAAATGGTGCTGGGAAAACTGGGTGGCTACATGTAAAAGAATGAAATTGGAACATTTTCTCACATCATATACAAAAATAAACTAAACATGGATTAAAGGCCTAAATGTAGACTGGAAACCATAAAACTCCTGGAAGAAAACACGGACATAACACTCTTCAACACAAATTGCAGCAATTTTTTTTGGATCTGTCTCCTAAGGAAAAAGGAAAAAGAAACAAAAGCAAAAATAAACAAGTGGGACCTAATTAAACCTAAAAGCTTTTGCACAGCAAAGGAAACTGTCGACAAAACAAAAAGACAACCTATAGAATGGAAGAAGATACTAGCAAATGATAGACTGATAAGGGGTTAATACCTAAAATATATAAACAGCTCGTACAACTCAACATAAAAAATTCAAACAACTCAATTGAAAAATGGGCAGAAGACCTGGACAGACATTTTTTCCAAGGAAGACACACATATGGCCAAGAGGAGCATGAAAAATGTTCAATATCCAATCATCAGGGAAATGCGAATCAAAACTCCCTTGAAAAATCACATCACAACTGTCAGAATGTCTACAGTAAAAGGGACCAGAAATGACAAATATTGGCAAGGATGTGGAGAAAAGGGAACATTTGCTTATTGCTGGTGGGACTGTAAACAGGTGCGGCCACTATGGGAAACTATGGTGGTTCTCAAAAATCTAAAAATAGAACTGCCATATGATCCAGCAACCACTCCTGGATATATTTCTGCAGAAAATGGAAGCACTGATTTCAAAAGATCTATCCCAGTGTTCACATGCGCGGTCACTTTAGCTGCGTCTGACTCTTTGCTACCCTACGGACTGTAGCCCGCCAGGCTACTCCGTCCATGGGATTCTCCAGGCAAGAATCCTTTAGTGGGTTGCGGTGCTCTCCTCCAGGGGATCTTCCCAACACTGGGATCAAACCCCTGTCTCTTACGTCTCCTCTACTGGCAGGTGGTTTCCGTATCATGAATGCCACTGTTCATAGCAGCATTATTTACAATAGCCAAGATATGGAAGCAACATAAGTGACCATCAACAGATAAATGGATCAAGAAGTCGTGGGGTATATATACCATGGAATACCACTCAGGCATGAAAAACAATGAAAGTTCGCCATTTGCAACCAAATGGATGGACTTTGAAGGTATTATGTTTAGTGAAATAAATTAGCTCAAGGATATATTATACAACATAGGGAATATAGCCAATATTTTTATAACTTGAAATCAAGTATAATCTATAAAATTTTTGAAACACTATTTGTACACCTAAAATTGTATAATATTGTAAATCAACTTAAAAAACATCTCCCTCTCCCAAGTATGGTGGCTTCTCAAATAATTAAAAATAGAATTACTGTATGAGCCAGCAATTCCATTTCTGGGTATATACTCAAACGAATAAAAAGAGGGGCTTTGAGGATATATTCTACACTCACAGTATTATTCACAAGTAGTTAAAACATGGAGGCAATCCTGTATCCATCAATGGATGGATGGATGGGCAAAATGTAGTATATCCATACAGTGGTACAGTAGTCAACCTTAAAAACAAAGGAAGTCCTGTCATACTGCAACATGCATGAACCTTGAGGACGTAATGCTAAGTGAAATCAGCCATCACAAAAAGTCAAATACACACACACACACACACACACAAATAAAAGAAAAAACAATAAGTCAAATACAGTATGATTCCACATATATGAGATACTTACAGCAGTCAAAATCACGGGACAGAAAGTAGATGATAGTTGCCACGGTCTTGGGGGTCATCATTTAACAGATACAGAGTTTTCACTTTGCCAGATGAAACGAGTTATGGGGATGGATCGTGGTGATGGTTATAGGATAATGTGAATGAATTTAATACCACTGAACTGTTTACTTAAAATAGTAAAGATAGTAAACTTTTGTTATATGTATTTTAACACACACGCACAAAGTAGATAACTTTCTCATCACCTAATAAACAGATCCAAGTAACATTCCCAAGGGTGGAATATACTGCTTCGAAATTCAAAGAGGCCAAAGGAGGTGGCTTAAAACAGTAAGAGTTGACTCTCTCGAAGTTCTGCAGGTCAGAAGCCTGAACTCAAGGTGTGGGCAGGGCTTGCTCTCTCTGAAGTCTCCAGGACCCATCTTTTCTTTGCTTCCTCTGGCCTCTGGTAGCTCCAGACATGCCTTGGCCTGTGACTTCTTTACTCCAATCTCTTCCTCTGTGGTCACGTTGCTTCCTCCTTTGTGCGTCACTTATAAGGACGTTTGTCGTTGGATTTAGGATCTGCTCGGATAACCCAATATTATACTCTCATCTTGAGATCCTTAACTTAATTACATCTGTAATGACCCATTCTCCAAATAAGATATTCACAGGTTTCAGGGATAAAGATATGGATGTATCTTTTGGTAGGAGGACTTTTTTTTTTAAGTTTTTGATGAGGACCATTTTTAATGTCTTTATTGAATTTGTTACAGTATTGCTTGTGTTCCATGTTTTGGTGTTTTGGTCAAGAGGTGCGTGGGATCTTAGCTCCCCTAACAGGGATCGAACCCACAACCCCTGCATTGGAAGGTGAATCTTAACCACTAGACCACCAGGGAAGACCCTGGAGGTAACTTTTTGCCTACTATGTGGTCAAAGGTGCAAGAATGTAGCAACTTCTCTAAGAGGTGAGGGCGTGACCTGCCTCAGCTCCATGTTCCTCACTATCAATACATCAACATGTTGGACCCTTGAATCTTCTTGGGGGTTTATCTCCCACCCTCTGGCCATGTTCTTGCCACTTCCTGCTTCCGCAGCAGCAGGAGCATGGGGTGCTGGCCCAGGGAGGAGCGGGTGGGTTATCTTCTGACAGCATCCATGACAGTATTCTTGATCCTCTTGCCGTTCCAGACACTACTCTGGGCCACCAGGTTAGCTCCAGCAGCCCGTATCTTCCCCATTCTTTGGAGAACTGCACTCTGTCCCATCGTAGGGAGCCTGTCAGGGAGGTCACTCCCCTATGAGGGGCCGGCAGTCACACTGGCTACCTGGGGGTCAGGTCAGTGGTGCAATTCACCCTCCAGAGACCCCTGCGAGACCAGGAAGAGGAAAATCTCCAGCCCAAATACAACATGGTAATTAGCTTTCTTCTCTTGCTCTGTCCTATTTGTCATTCTGCTTCTGAAACCCCCTACCCCCAAGCCCGCCAACAAAAACCCCTGCCTCTGGATCTGTGTGTGGGGTGCCTGAGTTAACGCAGCCCCCAGGGTTTCCCTGGTGGCACAATGGATAGGAATCCACATGCCGGTGCCAGGGACACGGATTTCCATCCGTGGTCCGGGAAGATCCCACCTGCCGTGGAGCAACTGCGCCCAGGCGCCGCAACTACTGAAGGCTGTGTGCCCGAGAGCCTGTGACCCACAAAAGAAGCCACCGCGATGACAAGCCAGCGCACCGCAGTGAAGCGTAGCCCCCACTCACAGCAACCAGAGACAGCCCGCGCGCAGCAGTGAAGACCCAGCGCAGCCAGAAATAAATTAATTAATTAAAAGAAAGGGAAAAAAAAAAAAGATAGCCCAAAGGAACGTTGTTCTGATGATCAGACGGGGCCGGGAAGGGGGTTCTGTGGTCCCTGTCGGGTAGAGTCAAACTGCTTTGCCCCCTCTCTGCTGCGGGACCTCGTGAATAGGGTCTGGGACCTCGTGAACAGTCGGCCATATCAATGGCTGTCTGCCGGATTCCAGACATGCTGGACACCTTCCAGACGTCTTCCAGGGAAGATGCCACCTGGCACGGAGATTCAGCGATGCCGGGCTGAAGCTCCCGGCAGCCTGAATCCCGTCCTCAGAGGGCCCTTCGCTGACCACCTTTTCTAATCTCCTCCTCCAGCACTCCGTCTTCCGCCATCAAATTCTCCCATCTTCTTCTTTGTAGCCTTTATTCCTTTCTGAAATCACGGCACATATTTATCTGCTTGTTGATGGTCTTTCCTACTAGGGCCTAAGCTCCAAGGGGCTGAGGATTCTGGCTTATTCTCAGCTGCATCCCAAGCCCCCATCATGGTAGTAGGTGCTGAACCAACATGTGTCAAATGGATCAAAGAGTGGTCTGTGTTCTTTCACTTGAAATCAACAGAAGGCAAGCCAGAGGGTTTTCTGCATAGATTTTAAAGTAGAGGCCACTTCTGGGGGTCACCAGGGTGAGAGAAGGCAGGTCAAGGTGGGCTGTCTTCCAGGTGGTGAAAATCCCCTTGGCCCGGCGAGCCCCTCCCTGGCCCGGGCTTCTTGTTGGGTCTGGCGCAGACCTCAAGGAAACATAACATTTTTAATAAAACCTCAGAGTCAATAAAGCCAAATGGTCCCGGGTGCCCCTCCTGCCGGCCCTAGCTGTTGATCTTAGAAGTCAAGAGGTTGGGGAGTCGCCTAATTCCCGTGTAGTTCGGGGAGACGTAAGCTAAAAGGGTCTGGTCCATTTTCTATGAAAAAAAAAAAAAAACACAAAACAAAATAAAACTCACTGGTCCTGGAAAGATTCCATCGCCAGCCAGAATCAAAGGTCCATTCAGAGCGACAGAACCGCTCACACTCGCTGCTAATGAAAACCAAATTTCTGGTCCCCTTGAGCGCTTCCACGGGCTGCAACTGGAAGGGGCCGCTGTGGGCTCCTGGCCACCCCTCCTGCCGCCCAGAGGGCCCCACCGTGTTAAAATAGCTTTATGATAATATGGGCCACGTATTTTTCTAGTTTCAGGCGTCGGTGATTTAGAACTGAGTTGTTTTCACGGAAAGAGAAATAGCACTTGTTTAAGGAGGGGAAGACGGCTGGCCGTCCCACTGTGTGTCCCCCTGCAGAGTGAGGGAGCCTGCCGCCAGGGGCTCCGGCCCCCCAGAGACGCCTCATTCACAGGGCGCCCTCGCCCTTCAGGGGCAGGACGGGCGGTGGGGTCACCGGAGGGTCTAGAGATGTCATTTCTGCCTTTTGATTTCACGCTTCTGTCAAATTTCAGGTTCACAATTCAGAAAGACAGATGCATTATTCTCAGATGTGGAGAAAGGGCTGTAAGTCTGTGTCCTTTCCATTTCTGCTTTTTCTTTTTTTTTTTTTTTTAAGGCATTGTCTCATAACTTATTCCTTTCTTTCTCCCTTTAATGGGCAGCCTTTACGTCAAAGATGATTCACGGGGCACAAACTCAGGTGTGCAAGAAATAACAACTTTCTCCTAAAGTCAACTCTTACTTTGAGCCACCTATACCTTTAGTTGATGGGACATTTAAGCTCAACTTTATCAGGTATTGAAATAACAAAGAAAGAAAGAAAAAGTCGCTCAGTCGTGTCTGACTCTTTGCAACCCCATGGACTGTAACCTACCAGTCTCCTCCGTCCATGGGGTTTTCCAGGCAAGAGTACTGGAGTGAGTTGCCATTTCCTTCTCCAGGGGATCTTCCCGACCCAGGGATCAAATCCAGGTCTCCCACATTGTAGGCAGATGCTTTACCATCTGAGCCACCAGGGAAGCCCTTATTAGGTATTGCTCTACCCTTATTAGAAATAGGAGTGAATTCCTTTCTTGTTTCTCAGTTTTTTTCAGCTTTAAGATGGGGATATTGATAGTATAGACCTTGAGAAGCTGAGTTAACATGGCAAAATGTTTATAATAGTGCCTGACATGCAATGTTAGCTATCAAAGCTATGGTTTTTCCAGTAGTCATGTATGGATGTGAGAGTTGGACTATAAAGAAAGCTGAGCGCAGAAGAATTGATGCTTTTGAACTGTGGTGTTGGAGAAGACTCTTGAGGGTCCCTTGGACTGCAAGAAGATCCAACCAGTCCATCCTAAAGGAAATCAGTCCTGAGTATTCATTGGAAGGACTGAAGCTGAAGCTGAAACTCCAACAGTTTGGGCACCTGATGGGAAGAACTGACTCATTTGAAAAGACTCTGATGCTGGGAAAGATTGAGGGCAGGAGCAGAAGGAGACGACAGAGGATGAGATGGTTGGATGGCATCACCGACTCAATGGACATGAGTTTGGGTAAACTACGGGAGTTGGCAATGGACAGGGAGGCCTGGCATGCTGCAGTCCATGGGGTCACAAAGAGTTGGACATGACTGAGTGACTGAACTGATACTGATACTGATTATTACTTCAAAGATAAATGCAGAGAAGGCCCCAAATTCACCATGAGGTTACCAAGGAAGGCTACCTAGAAGAGGTGACACCTCAGCTAATGTCAAAAGAGTTAGTCCAAGCATGATTTCAAACTCCTCTGCCTGGATATTTATCAAGGTCTTAAAGGTTAATACACTATGCCCCTAACAAATGTGCTCACTTTAGAAAACTTGAAAAAACACTGAAAAATATAAAGAAGAAAACAGGAAACAGCTATAACCACAATCTTCCAGTGATTTCACTCTAGATTCTTTTCATTTGTTTTTTTAACAATATTAATTGATATTCTGTATATACACTGTGTACTTGGCTAGAAAAAAACTTTGTTCCTGGAAAAATGTTTATATATTTCTAGAAAATAAAGATTTGCATGGAGGAAAAATTCCTGAAAATATGAACAATGGTTATCTTTGGAGAGGTGGGATTATGAGTAACCTTTCTTGTGCTCTTTTTGGTAACCTGTATAATCTACATTTTCTCCCAACCATTTCATCCTCTGTCGTCCGCTTCTCCTCCCACCTTCAATCTTTCCCAGCATCAGGGTCTTTTCAAATGAGTCAGTTCTTTGCATCAGGTGGCCAAAGTACTGGAATTTCAGCTTCAGCATCAGTCCTTCCATTACAGCTATTATCTTGTAATAACTTTTAATGAAGTATCATCTGCAAAAATACTGAAAAATAGAGTATACCAAGCTGCATACCTGAAACAAACATAATATTCTAAATCAACTCTACTTCAATTTAAAAATTTTGATTTTAATCTGGGAACCTCAGACATTAGATCTTACAATCATTACATTTTTGGGGTGCCAGGACCAGATTTTGAGCACTGGACCCTTTAGTCTGAGAGGCTGTATGTGACCTCGGGGGTGGTGAGGGGTTGTCATGAGCCAGAACATAAAGCTTCACTAAGACCTGTGAGGGGGTAGGAGCCCGAGGATCACGGACAGGGCAGGGTTGCTGTTATTATGCACTTGGCAACAACAAAAACTATTATCAAAACTTTGTCCCTGGTGGTTCCATCAAATCCCATGAGCCCAGGAAACCAAGAGACACTTGAATCTGAGGTTTGGGACACTGGATCCTTCCTGAATAAACCCTGAATATTCACTGGAAGGACTGATGCTGAAGCTGAAGCTCCAATACTTTGGCCCCCCTGATGGGAAAAGCCGACTCATTGGAAAAGATCGTGATGCTGGGAAAGACGGAAGGCAGGAGGAGAAGGGGATGACAGAGGATGAGATGGTCAAAGAGCATCAGCGACTCAATGGATGTGAACCTGAGCAAGCTTTGAGACAGTGGAGGACAGAGGTCTGCATGCTGCAATCAGTGGGGCAGCAAAGACTCAGTCGGACATGACTCAGCAACTGAACAACAGCAACAACAATCCTTCCTGTGACTTTTGTGCTGAAGATGCCTTAAGGAGCTGAGGTCCTCCTCCAGCCATTTCGCACGGGTGTCACCCTTCTTTGCCTGGACTATTGCAGTAGCCTGTGAGCCGGCCTCTGCACCCTCGTGCAGTCCACAGTCCAGGCTGCCATGGTGATCCCCCCAACACACACCCATCTGAACACACCCCCACTCCCCAGTGCTTGCAGAACCAAAATCCAAGCCCCTCAGCTCGACCTGCAGCCCCTGTGACCTCCTGGGCTGCCCGCCTCCCATATGGTCCCCTCACCATTCCTCCTTATGCTCCAGTGTCCACTCCAGCTCAGATGTACTTCTATCCTCCAGGCTCTGCATGTGTGGTTCCTTCCACCTAGAGGCTCTCCTGCGGCGTAGAGAACTTCTGTTCATCTTTCCATCCTGTCTCAGCCGCACCCTGCATCCCCTGGCTTAGTCCTCCTGTCTTCCTGTCTGCCTGCCCCATGCACTCCCCGGGGGCACAGCTATGTCTTATTGGCCTTTGCTTGCCGGTTCAGCCCGTGGGAGTGGCGTGGGGCTTGGGTCTCTGGTGAATGAGTGAATGAACTCTGGCCAAGGCCTTGAAGACACCAGCCCAGAAGAGCAGAGTGGGGGGTGTGGCCCAAATGGGTGCCACCCATTAGGACACCCACGAGGCCCCCGCGGTTTCAGCAGCCGGCCTGGGCACCAAGGGAGGGTGGTTCCAGAACGCGGACTCTCGGGCTTGGCCCCCTCCCCTCTGCTCAAGGGCTGCCTCCGGGCCGGGCCCAGGGTCGGCTCTCTCTGTGGGTGAATATAAATATATAAAACAAACAACAGACCTTGAGCTGCAAAACTAAAAATAGGAAGCCTGGAATCCGGCTCCCCGGCTCCTCTAGCTGCTGGGCCACACAGGTGTGGACGCGGATGCTGGGGGACGTGGCCCCTCACCCCGGCTCCCCTGGCCCTCGTGGGGAGGAATGGGAGCACCCTGAGTTTCCGCAAGGAACAGTTCATTCTTTCAATCTGGCGCCCCTCCCCCACCCCCACCCCCACCCTCCAGTCCGTTTGACAGCTCATTTCATTTACGACCCCAAAATGAACCGACCCGCTGAGGGGCATTCCCGGCTCGCGTGGCCAATCTGAGTGTCTGGGGCAGCTCAGCACTGCCCCCTGCGCCACGCTGGGGGCGGGGGTGGGGGGCGCCTGGCTGGCTGTGTTTATGGGGTGCAGTCTGGGGCAGCAGGGGAGAGAGGAGGGTCTGAGGCCCTTCCCCATAACACCGGGGGCTGGCCCCACACCAGGCAGCCCCTCACTGCAAGTCTCCTCTGACCCTCACAGATCCACTGCCCGCCCCAGGCCTCGAGACCCCTGCCAATGAAAGTCCAAGTCTTCTCCAAGGCCAGAAGCCCAGAAGGCTAGAAGTCTGTCTGGGGCCACTTCATCCCTCAGCGGGGGGTGCCAAGCACAGCCCAGTGCCCAGCAGACCACCCCTGGGCATCCCGAGGCCTGGACCACCTCTCTCAGCCTCTGGCCAGGCCGCACACAGGCCTGTGGGACTGCGCAGGGGCCGGTGAGCCTGTAGGCGCTGTCCAAACTGAACCAAGTCCTCGAGCCTCAAAATGGAATTCTAGGGTTCAAGGGCTCACGGACTCTGGAACAGAAAGGTCACCCTGGACGGGAGGTGCAGGAGGTGGGGGGCCTGGGCCAGCGCTCCAGAAGTAGGCTGCGGCTGCCGGACTAGGGACGTCAACCTTCCCGGCAAGCCAAGTAAACCTCTGTCCCAAAGCGGGGCCTCTAGGGACCATGGGACCTGGGTTCTGCTACATACCTGGCACATAGTAGGTGCCTGTGTAGTGTCTGAATAAAAAGGGAGGCTCAGAGAGGGACAGGGACCTCCCACGGCCACAGAGCTCAAGAAGGAAGGAAAATCCTCCTTCCATATCGAGATATTTCCCAGGCCCTTCTGGGATGAGCCTCCTGAGGTTAGGAAGTTCTTCTTAATACCTAACCTGAATTCTGGCCGTAACTGAGGCCACGTCCCTTTTCTGCCTTCTCTGAAGGGGAAGGGCCACGCTCCGTCTGCTGCCACCTGCAGGCTGACATAGTCACTGCAGCGCTTGCCCCTTAAAAGCCCCAGAACTGTGTGACCTCAGGCAAGTCCTCAACTTCTCTGGACCTCCGTTTCCCTCTGGGAAGCAGGGTGTGCGGTCTGTGCCTTCTGGGGCGAAGGCGCTGGAGCTCTGAGTCACGGGCTGTGGAGGCCACACCTCCTTTTCTCTCAGCTGCGGCACCCAAGTGTGGCTGGCGGGGAGGAGCTTGAACTGGGGCTCACTTAGAACCTCCATCATCCCCTCCAAGCCTGCTAAGTCACTTCCAAGTCGCATCCAGCTCTTTGTGACCTTGTAGCCTGCCGGGCTCCTCTGTCCATGGGGATTCTCCAGGCAAGAGTACTGGAGTGGGTTGCCATTTCCTTCTCCAGGGCATCTTCCCAACCCAGGGATGGAACCCACGTCTCTTACATCTGCCTTGGCAGGCCAGGGTGCTTTGCCACTAGCGCCACCTGGGAAGCCCTCCAAAGTGCCCCCACACAAACACATACAAGGAAGCAGTGTTATAGATGCTGCTTCAGGACCAGTCCTGCTCATCCAGGCAGAGGCCACTCAGAGCCAGCCTGCCGCTCTGGCTGGACTCCTGCTCAGAGAAGACTCCGCTGGCCCTGTGGCAGAAGCGGTGCTGCAGGGCAGAGGGGCGGGGATCAGGGTTTGGCTGGGGAAAGGGGAACTTCCTGCTGGGTGTTGGGTTTCGGGCAGACCAACCTAACTGAACAAGGCAAAGTCTTGGGATTAACTTTTGAAGTCTTTTCACTCAAAAATAAGGTCTGTTTTATGAAATTTCCCCTCCTCAAATCCCAGCTGGACAGGCACGGCGCGCCAGGCCTCCTTGCTGGCGGGGTGGGGAGGGAGGCAGCCCAGCCAGGTCCCCACACCATCACACCCACGGGCCCCACCATCAGCCACAAACAACTCTGCGGAGAGGCGGAGCCAGATGACACCCCTCTTTGCACCTCGGTCCCCTCATCCGCACTCTGGGGGAGCTGCTGGCGCTGCCCACCTTGCACCTCTGATGGCTGCCAGGTTGTCAAGTGCTGCAGCAAACAGCTCCCAGCACAGGGCTCTCACCGAGGCCGCTCCACAGTCCACCCGCCTCGGCCCCTCCTAACTCAGGGCCTGGGGTTCGAGCTGGAGGAGGGGCCCTGCTTGTCCTGTGGATTCACCTGTGAGGGGAGGAGGGATGGCGGCTCCTGCAGACGTCAGTTTCCCTGGTGTTCCAGCCACACCAGGAGGAGGCCTCGCCAGCTGCTCTAGCCGAGTGGTCTCTCTGGCCATTCCTGATGGAGCTGCATGCAGGGAGGCCAGGGCGCTGGGGGTGGGAATGGGGGGTCTCCAAAACAGCGAGGTCAGTCCTGGTCCTGCCCCCAGGCCCTGCCCTCTTCCTCCTTGGCCATGGTGGGAGGGCTCCATCCTCTCCCACTGCAACCCCCGATCCCCATGCCCCACCCAATGCACACAGCCCTGGAGGTCTGGCACGAGGGTCCTCTGACACATCTCAGAGTCCTATTATTGTAACAAATCAGTCAAAATCCCATGTTACAGTTAAATAGTATAGAAGACGGTTTACTGTACAAGCAAGTTGTGCATTAAAAACAAACACACCAAGCAAATTATAGTGCAAAGCAAGTTTCCATCTCTCCCCCACCCTCTTCCCAGCCCTGGGACGGTTTTACGGAAGGTATGCGTATAGCGGGTATGAACACCTCGGCATGACAATATGTCACAACCAGCCTGTACCCATCACCAACAGGCTTACAGTAAACGGTACCCATACCCCTTGATTCCTTGTGCCTTCCGAGTCGGTGTGTTTGCCTCGTATGACTTTAAAGCAGCCTTGTAAATAAGGACCCATTTTTACCAGCCCAAGCTGTCTGCACCCACCACGGGCATTAAAAAACAAGAGTCAGCATGGCTGCCATGACTTTTAGTCGGGGACTGGGCAGGGGGCGAGGGGGTCAATTTATTTTCCCGTCCCTGCCCCGACCAGGGCCTGGATATCAGGAAGCGGGTAGTCATCTGGGGGGGTGGGGAGGGCTACAAAGTGCTGGGCCCTGGGGACCCAAGGGTGCCTCCCGCTGGGGCCTGGGGCCCGTGTACAACCACAGGAACAGGAGAGAAGACACCGGGGCAGTGAATCTGTGGCTGCTTCCTGAGGAGTGGGGAGCCTGCCCCCCCAGATCCTGCACGCTGCCTGAGGGAGTCAGTGGAATCCCCCAGCAGCTATTTTAAAGGGATGGAGACGAGCTTTTTATCCAGAAGACAAACTGCAGCAAGAGGGGGGTTGAGTAAGACCACCAGGAGGACTTCCTAACCTGCCTGAGTGTGCACCCCGTGTGCTTCTCCAGCGGTGGCTGCAGGCTGGGGTGACGGGCCGGCCAAGTGCCGTGACAGAGACAGCCGCCAAGGGGCACTTTGTGGAGGAGATTCCCACCTCCACAGAAGATGGGGCCAAAACCAGCGACTAAATCCACATGCTGCCCAATGCTTCTAAGACTTTTCTTGTCCTGTTCCCCTTCTGCCTTTCTAGAATTAAAAAAAAAAAAAAACCCTCAGGCGTGGGTTTCTTATGCCTTTCTAGAACCAGAACACTCGGACGTGCCTAAACTGGGGGCCTAGGACTGTTTTCCCATCTGCAAACTGTAGCACTTCCCATGAACAGAGCCAGGGCTGAGGCTGCCAAGCTCTTAACAGCTCTTGTGATCTGCCCTCACTCAGCCACCCGCCCCAGCTCACACCCTCTCGAACAAGAACAGACGCCTGAAGAGTCACAGACATAAGATTCCAGCCTTTCACCGGCGCTTCCTTTGTTCCACAGCAGGGTTTCCCTATGGTGGCAGCTGGTAGGATGCTGCTGAAGGAATGTGACATCTTGAGGAGGTTTTTGGGGGTGTGGCTAACAATCCCACACCCTCGAAGGGGTGGGGGGCGTATCATTCACTATCACGGGGCCTCTTCCTGTGAAGGACTGGGTGTCTAAAAATGTCTGAGAAACTTCTTTTTCTAAAACCAGCTTTGACAACTTGTTTTTCTTTTTTGTTGTTGTTCATGACTGTTCTGGGAGCAGACTGGTTAAAGATGGAAGGTTGTATGTCAGAGGCTGGGAGGTTTGGCTGGGCCTTCTTAGGAGGCTGGGGGTCAGGGGTGTGTGCAGCTTGGCTGGACCTAGGTAGGAGAGGGAGGCTGACATCTGACCCCATGACCCCTCACCCCAAGGCTTTCTGCTAGGACCTGTCCGGTCCTGGTGCTCTCTCCAAAAACGGCAACATGGGAGACCAGCCTAGGGGAAAGGCGACCCTTCCCAGGCCCCAGCGGGAGGAGAGGGCGACGGCTCGGACTGGTAAAGTGCACAGAGGCCCCGTCTGCAGGCGCCTGCTCTGGTTTTAGGGACCTGCTGTCACAGGCCAGTCTGCTCTGGGGCCCTGGGACCGGGTTGGGGCCTCTTAGCTGCTACGATTTGTGGGGGAGCAGAGCTCAGGTAGGGGGGGCGGGCCTGGGGTGTTCTCTTTCCATCTCTGCTAGCGATTCCCCAGGGCCTCTGGAGGGGTTGCTTCCTCATCCATACCATGAGGAAGTCCCCCTTTCAGGGCTGGGGGAACCTTCCAGTTGTGACTCAACTAGTGTAAATGTGGAGGGAAGGGCTGGGCCCACGGGGTGAGGGGTCTCTGAGGAAGATGGCGGGGGAGGTCTTTCTAGGGCTCTGTGGATAAGAGGGCAAACCTTGTGGGCAAACACCACCTCTCTTTGGGAAAGAGATGGTCTCTGTCCAGGGGGCCTGGGCCCCTGACAGCAGTGGGCGTAGCTGGGGACAGCCGGTCACCCTGGGCAGGGGGCGGGGGCGGGCGGGTGGCAGGAGGGGACTTCTCCCACAGGGACGTGGGATGAGATGATCTGGGCTGGGGGCGGGGTCCTGGGAGAGGTCCCCACCCCTCTGTACAAAGACTTGGCTCTGGGATAAGATGCTCTTAGAGCCATCAGCTCCGGGGCCGGTGGACCTGTCTGGGGCCCACGACTGCCCCAGAGCGTTAAGTCCAGTTGGTGCCCTGAGCCTTGGAGCTGGGCCCGCCGCACTTGTCTGGAAGGTTCTTGAGGGTCCCCCGCTCCACCGCGCGCTGCCGGTGAGAGCCGTCCACCTTGCCGCGGGCGGTCAGTAGGGCCGCCACACGGCCTCGTCCATGCGGCCGGGCGTGCTCAGCGCGGTGGGCGAGTTGCTGTGGCTGCCGTCGGCCTCCACGCCGTCGCTCTGGCCGCCCAGGCTGGGGTTCATGAGGTTGCCGGTGGCGACCGAGGCGGCGCTGCTGGTGCAGGAGGCCAGCATGCGGGTCGGGGAGCGGTCGCCCCCGCTGCTGCCGCCTCCGCTGCCGGCCACCATGGAGAACTGGTAGGAGCCCGAGGACGCGCCGTAGTAGAGGTGATAGGGGGACGGGTTGGCCTGGAAGGGCCCGCTCTGGTTCTGCGGGGCCCCCGGGTAGGGCGGCGGGAGGTAGGTGTGGTGGAAGCGGCCGGTGGCCGGCATGCTGGCCACGCTGAGGCCGCTGATGCTGGTGCCCGAGGGCGTGGCGCTGTAGGGGAAGGCGGCCGACATGGCCCCTGGGTAATGCATCCGGGGGTCGGGGAAGCGGCTCTCCGTGAGGGGCGGCAGGAAGGAGCGGTCGAACTGGCGGGGGTCGGAGAAGGGGTTCAGTTCCGAGGTGCCTGGTGGGAGGGGGTGGACAGCAAGGAGGGACCGGTCAGTCGCAGCCCGACGCCCCCCACCCTCGTCCTGCCCAGGGGCCCTTCTTTAAGAATGACCTTGGGGGACGGTGCTGATTGGTCCAGGGGTTAAGAATCCGCCTGCCAGAGCAGGGGACGTGGGTTCGATCCCTGGTCCAGGAAGATCTCGCACGAGCAAGGCAACTGAGCCGTCGGGCCACGGCCACCGAGCCCGTGCAGAAGCCACCGCCGTAAGAAGCCTGCGCCCCATAAGGAAGAGCAGCCCTCACTCGCCACAACTGGAGAAATCCCACGGGCAGCAACGAAGACCCAGTGCAGCCAAAAATTTAAAAATAGGTTGATTTTTAAAGAAAGAGAAAAAACAAAAAGGACCTCAGGCTCTGGTTCATAGGCCCGTGTGGGGGACCCCCTGGTTCGAGGTCTGGCTCTGCTCTGACCCTTCTGGGCTGCTCTGGGGCTGGAGCCTGCGGACTCCGAATCTGGCCCCCACCTGGGGACAGGTGAGAGCAGGTGTCTGGGGGGTGGGGGGCGCCCACCAGGGCAGGGAGCGGGGTGGGGGGTTGGGGGGTGCTTGTCTCTCTCCTCCTGGAGTCCTCATCACAGCCTGGCTGTGCAGAGGCCCGTCAAGGGGGTGAAGCTGGGCCCCCAGCTGGGCTGTTGGTGTCGGGGACCCCGAAGACGGGGCCAGCACCGGCCACCCAGCACCCTGGCCCGGCAACTCCTGCCTTCCTCTCTCCCTCTGGGTTAAGTAAGAACTGGGAAGACCATGGGTGTGAAGAGGGTCTCTGGTGGTCCTGCGAGATAAGGAGTTAGTCCTGCTTTTTGCAGACAAAGGGAACAGGCAGAGAGAGAAAGATGGCTTCTCCTATGTTGCACAAAGGACTGGAACTCTGCAGAAACGTCAGGGGCTCTCTGCTTTCTGCTCCCACTGGGATGTACCCATGTGCGTGCGCCTGCCTCACCTCTCTGCCCAGTGGGGCTCAGTGAGGCTACGGGAGCTGTCTGGCCTGCATTTGAGGGGGCTGCGTCCACCGCGGCTCTGTGCCTGCCACCCGGCCTCACCCTGGGCCTGTCATCTCCAGGGCTGCCTGCAGCCTGGAGCTGCCTGGTGGCTAGACAAAGGTCAGATGCTGCCCTCACCTGCCTCCACAACAAAGTGAGATGGCAGATCGAGGGGGTCTGGTGGCCTGGGCTCTGCCCACATTGCAGAGAGACCCACTGTACAGCCCAAGCCCTGCCCTGACTCCCCCAGGGGTTTGGGTCCAAGACGTGGGTATCCTAGCCTCTGCCTCGCCTTTTGTAATCACACTCCCAAACCCTCAACTTCCCAAGAGGCTTCAGGAATGAGTCCAAATCCCTTAGTAGGAAACCTGAGACTCAGAGAGGGTGAGGCACTCGCGCAAGGGTCACACAGCACCTGGGACCTGGCGCGGAATCCGGGGGTTCTTGGTCCTGAGCACTTACACGTGCCTGAGGGGTAGCTGTCCCATCTCTGAGGCAGCACATTGGAAGTTAACTATATCGTCTCCAAGCTTAGATACAGACCTTAGTTCTGACGCTGACTAGCTCTGTGTCCCTGGGCAAGTCACTTAACCTCTCTGTGCATCGGGTTGTCCCACATGAAAAACGGAGACGATAACAGGCCCTAGGGATTTAATACATGCAGAGTGCTGACACTGGCCACAGCGCAGGGGCCTGAGGAGGGCTGGTGCTGCCGCTGTGGCTGCGACACCTCCCGCTCTTGGCACCCAGGAAAACCGGCCCATTTGGGGCCCACCAAAGATGAGCCCCTGACCCCAGTCTTTCCTTGTACCCTGGCCACAGGGGTGACTCCGGGCAGCAGTGGGGGGGGGGGGGGTGAGCTCCCAGCAGCAGTTCCACTGGGAAGTCAGTCTGTCCCCAAGCCCTCTGTCCACCAAAGGCTAGGGGCCAGAGAGGACTCGGGAGGTGCCCAGCCCCTCCCCTGGCCAGCTCCAGGCGGGCATGGTCTGCAGGGCCTGAGGCGTGGCTGGGATAAGAGCTGCAGGTGCTCTAGGCTTTGCTTTCCCAGGTCTGCCTGAGGCGCTGTGTGGCCTCAGATAACACCTGCAACCTCTCTGGGCTTTGGGGTCTTTCCGGCTCAGCTGGGGGTTGCTTGCTCAGCAGCAGGCTCTGGTCCTGGACATGGATCAGAACGCAACGTTGCGCCCAGGCTCCAGGTTGGGGAGATGGGGGGCGAGGGTCCAGCAGACTGGGGTCTTCTGGCACACCTGGTACCCTCCCTAACAGATCTCTTGACTGGTCAGTGCTGCCCTGAAGCCTAGGGGGTCAGGAGAGCCTGGCTCCCATCCTCACCTCCACATCCCGGGGAAGAAGCCCTGGGGGAATCGCCTGGCACCTACCGGAAGAGCTGAGCATGAGGCTAACACCTTGCTCTGAGCTCAGAAAAGTGAGTGCTGACCCTATGACAGGGAAGCCTTTTTTCAAAACAAATGGGACCCAAACAGGGACCCCAGGATGCAATGACAGGACTGCAGTCTGCTAAACACAGGGGTTGTGCCGGGTGGGCCTGGGTGTGTGTGGCCCTCGGGGGGTCCCGTGGGCTGCGGGCAGACCTGCCTGGATCTGCCACCATCCCCTCCCATCTCCCTCCCAGGGCAGGGTGGCGGGGGGAGCATCTGCCCTCAGCACCCCTCAGCTCCTGCCGCCCCCCCCCCCGCCCCCAGCCCAGTAGCCCCAGGAAACCTGAGCTGGCCAGGCCGCTGTCGAGCGGCCAATCCCAACACTGGGAGGAAATGTTTATTTTCTTCTCCAAATTGCCCCAGCAGCTGCGTGGTGGCTGAATGAGGCCTTTGAGCTGTGAGAAGCCCCCATTGTGGGCGGCTGCAGCTAGGGGCTGGGGGCTGGGGTATGGGAGGGTTGGGGCCTCAGCGCTGCTTGCCAGTGACCAAAGCTGGGGGGTCAAAGCTGTTAACAGGAACCAAGAGGAGTGGTGGTGGTGGGGGCGCCCTGAGGAGGACCCCCAGGATGGAGTCTGAAGGCAGAGATCTGTCCCACCAGGAGGGGAGGGTCAGAAAGAGGGACTCCCCAAGCCTGGCTCTGCCAACATCCCCTCGGTGACAGATGCCTCCTTCTTCCCACTTTAGAGATGACAAAACCGAGGCTCAGAGAGGGGAAGCGACTTGCGGAAGATCACACAGCCAGTGCCTGGCAGAGCCTACCTGACTGCAAAGG
Source organism: Muntiacus reevesi (assembly GCF_963930625.1). NCBI lineage: Eukaryota > Metazoa > Chordata > Mammalia > Artiodactyla > Cervidae > Muntiacus > Muntiacus reevesi. The sequence goes on from NC_089251.1 coordinate 109,777,731, forward strand.
TCAGGCTCCTTCCCTGGTCTTGGATGTCAGAAGCCCTTCCTCTCACTCCAAAGGGGTGGGGTGGGGTCAGCCGGTGTCCCACACAGACCCAACCTCCGCTCCTCCCAGGCCCTGGGGAGGCAGGGCCTCTGCCTGCTGTTGGGCCAGGCCTGGCCCTCTGGGGCTGGACAGGGGTGAGCAGGTCTCTCTCAGACTCCGTCAGGAGCTGATTCCCAAGCCGTGTCCACACAGCTGGAAAGGGGAGGGGGGCTCTCCTTCCATGGGAGCTGCTGGCTGGGACACCACTCTGTGCCCACCTGCTGGGGTCCGGGGGTCCCTGGCTGGGCCCCAGCCTCTCCCATGGCAGAAGACCTGGCATTTTAGACCACTTTACCTGCACAAAGGCTGGCTGGTGGGTGACGGAAACACGGACAGCTTCTGGGTAGAGGTGGGCACGAGCCCAGAAGACCTCTCCCTGCCTCCTGAGCTCAGACCTCTCCACCCTGAGGTGCCCTGGATTCAAGAGTTGCTGAATGTCTCAAAGTGGACAGCCCTTGGCCCAGAGCTGCAGGACAGGGGTGGGGGGCCTCTCCCCACCTTTGGGGCTCAGCAGCGCCAAGGCCCAGCTCCCCAGGCCAGAAGGGAGGAGATTTCTCTTCACGCCAGGGGCTTCATCAGTATGCCATCGTGCCTGGCACACACGGCAGGGCTGAGGGCAGGGCCTCCCGTAATGGAGAGATGAAGTACAGGCCGCCTGGCCTGGGCCCTCAGAACTGCAGGAGGCGCCCAAGGGCAGGTGCTGTGGACGTTTTGAATCTGGCTAGTGATGGTCTGTGTGACCCAAGGGTGGCCCTTCACCTCTGAAGCCTCAGTTCACTCATGTGCCAAATGGGATCTAACCAGGGTCCGGGGGACCGAGAAAGGATGCCCACCCGTGGTGTCTGATGGCAGCTGACCCTCCCACCCCTGTCCAGCGCTGGGGATGAGCGCGCTCCCGCCCCGCCTCGCTTGAGGGTCAGCTGTGCACTCAGCCCCCTGCACCCCACCCTGCTGGCCAAGAGAACCTGGACAGCAATATTCATCCTCCAACCATCCATGGAGCACCTGCTGTGCGCCAGGCCCCGTACACCTGGACGGTCCGCCTGAGACCGGGGCTCCCACGTTCCTGCCGCGTCCATCCGGGCATGGGGGAGAGACTCCATCCCGCGCCTCCGCCCAGAGGCCGCCCTCCTCCTCCTCCCCGTCTGGGGAGTCTCTGGGTCGGTGGGAACCTTTCTTAGGTGAAAGTTCTGTGTCCCTCCAGGGCTACAACTTCACTTTACAAAGTCTGTCTGAGCGCAGTGAGATCATTTGAATGTCACCCCAGGCCTGGGCAGAGGCATCCACCAACCACCTTGCTGAGATGAGAAAGGCGAGGTTTGGGGGCCCACCATGTCCTCGGGAGACAAGTGTCTGTCTCAGGCTCTTGGGGCAGGCCCTGTCCAACTCTAACGGGCATGCTGGGGGACCAACCGCTATTTCCCGCAGGGGACAGGAGCTCCTGGGGCACAGGGGAGGGGCTGTGTCTGTCCATTCACACTGGTCCTTGAGGCCGGGCACGGTGACGGCGCAGGGAGGGTGGCCGTATCTATTTGCTGAGTGAAGGAAGGAAGGGCCGAGCCCAGGACCCCGCAGAGCAGGCCCTCAGAGGGCGACGAGCGTCGGAGCAAGTGGGCAGCCGCGCTCCGTCCTAAGACCAGGGCGGTGCAGCCAAGGACCTTCCCATGAGCTTCCGCTCCGCTCCGAAGTGGAGGGACCACGCCCAGGCCCCCGCCCACCCCCGCCACCCTCCCGCTGGGTGACCTACCTTGGATGGGGGTCTGGGCCTGGCTGCCGAAGTGGCTGGTGGTGCTGAGCGAGCTCCGGGGGCTGGGCGTGCTGGGCGCCACCCGCATACGCAGACGCTCCAGTTCCCCGAAGCGGTCGGGGAAGGCCTTGGTCTGGTCCTCCAGCTTCTGCCGATGCCCTGCAAAGCGTGGAACCCATGAGCAACTAACTCATCCCCGAGAGTCTCGGGGTGGGGGGTGGGTGCGCAGAAACGCCTCGCTCCGCTGGGAAGTTCTCCCTGCGGCCTAACCTTAGGCCTCTGCGGGGAGAACCCACAGGCCGTTACCAACCTCTTTTCTGAACAGAGAACAGTCAGTAAGGGCCACTCTGCTGCTGCCACGATCTTACCCTGACCTTCCGACGCCACAGGTGAGGCTCAGAGAGCTTCCAGGCCACATAGCCAGTAGGTTGTGGAGTCAAGATCTTGGACCTGGGGTTCAAATCAAAGCCCGTGACCTACACCTCTATGTTACACTTTTTAAAAAATATTTACTTTTACTTACTTGTTTGGCTGGGTCGGGTCTTAGCTGGGGCATGTGGGACCTAGTTCCCTGACTAGGATCGAACTCTGGCCCCTGCACTGGACGTGCAGAGTCAGCCACTGGACCACCAGGGAGTCCCTATGTTACACTTTTCGGCAGAAGGGAAATCTGAGGCAACAGGGACGCATAGGGGCTCAGGCAGGCTCCGTGGGAGGCAGAGAGAGAACCCAGGGATGGTACCATTCTCTGCCCCCAGCATTCCCTGCCCGCCCCCCGCATTTCCATCTGCAAGAGGGATGAAAGAAGGCCCAGAATGGGAATGCCGGCTCCTCCAGTCCAGAGCTATCTGGGAACCCCCAGCACATGCCTTCTCCCCTCTGGGCCTCGCACAGGAGGGGAAATTCACCAGGATGCCAGCAAGTGCTGTGGGCACTGTGGGAGGGGCCGGACTCCCGTCTTTATCCAGAAGCTGGGGACAGGGGCATTGAGCCTGGAGAAACTACCAGCGTTTTCCAGGATCCTTCTGCCATTACCACACGAGAAGGGCCCCAGCCTCGTCTCCAAGACCCTGGAGGAGCTGGCAGGGTCAAGATGGCCATGCCCTCCCTGCCTTTAAGCAGCCAGTCAAGGCCACCCTCAAGCCCTCTTGAATGACATCAGGCTCACAGGGACCACCCCTTCACACACACACTCACACACGCACAACTTTTTCAATTACTCATTTTACATTTCACAAGCAACACGTGAATACCTACAAAAAGAAAAGCATTACAGGTAAGGCTAACGGCTCCTCTAACTCACCCTAAATCCTGCCCAGAAATCCCCATGTGATCAATTTGGAGGTCTTGCTTTCCAGGTCTTTTTTAGGGTTTCATGTGCATGGGAAACACACAGCAAGTTTGTCATGGAACTTTCTTGAATGGTCTCAGCCTGGTTGGATCATTCTGTAACTTGCTCTTCCATAGCCCACCTGGGTGGGGGCCCCTCAATTTCCTTATCTGCTAAGTAGAGAGAGTACCTCCGCCTCAGAGAAACCACAGAGTTTCCGCAAAACATCGGGAGCCCACCCTGGGTCATGGTGAGGAGCCATGAGTGGGGGCAGATTGGCCTGGCTGAGCCCATGTGTGTCCCAAGTTCCTGCTGAGACAGGCAGGCTGGCCTGGTCCTCTTTCTGTGAGACAACAGAACTGCGGCTCAGAGAGGTAAAGAGGCTTGCCTGAGGTCACACAGCGAGAAAGTGGGGAGGATTTTCTAGACCTGGGATCTTGGAAAAGAAGCATGGGGAATGGGCTGGAGGAGAGCAGAAGGTTCGCCTGAGTCCTGGGGTCTGCAGTGACATGAGGAATTTTCTAGCTTGACAGAGAGAGAAGACAGTCTCAGAATATGGCATCGGGCGCAGGGGAGAGGGGGTGGCTGGGAAAGTGTGACGGGACCCTTCACTGCTGTTGGGAACGAGGGGACAGAGCTGGAGGCTGCAGAATGGGCCTGATTCCCGATTTTCAAAGGAGGATGCAGTGGATTATGGTACCCACAGGCCCCCAGGCTGGCTCCACACCCCTGCCACCAGCTCACACAGGCATCTGAGAGCCCTGGGGAATGGAGCTGGCTGTCCTGGGGGCCACAGTGGGCTCAGCAAGCCACCAAGAACCAGGGAACCCAATTTCTCCTCCAAGGAGGCCCCAGGCCCGGGCCCATGGGACATGTGGCAGCCAAAATGAGCCCACTTGACACCAGCCAGCCCCCACTATTGCCTCCTAGGACCCCTGGAAACAGGAAAAACGTGGGCTGGAGTGAGTCTGGCTGGAGCTGAGGCTGCAAACTCATGCCTAAGAGGACCAGGCAAGTTTCATAAATGAGGCAGATGGGATGGGTGGGGACTGGGGCAGACTGGGCTCGTAGAAGGGGCAGCTGCCATCCAGCCCAGCTGACTGGTGCCCCGTTGGGGGTGGGCCCAGTGCTGCCAGTTTCCAATTTACCAGAAGCCAAAAGCCTGCTTTCCTGTGAAATCTCCCATATTATGTATGTCGGCGATTAACCCAAATATTGAAACATGAAAGTCACTCCGTCATGTCCGACTCTTTGCGACCCCATGGACTATATACAGTCCATGGAATTCTCCAGGCCAGAATACTGGAGTGAGTAGCTGTTCCCTTCTCTAGGAGATCTTACCACCCCAGGAATCAAACCGGAGTCTCCTGCATTGCAGGCAGATTCTTAACCAGCTGAGCCACAAGGGAAGCCTGGTATGCTGAAAACAACAAAAATAACAACATAATAGCAGAATGTGTCCTGCTCGGGCGTTGCCAGTTTGCAGCCTCCAAGTTTGAGGTTTCATTTGCTGGTTGGCTGTCTAAGGTGCACCACCGAGGACTGACTAATGGATATCCTTGGGGACAGGGTCTCTGGGGGGGGGCCACAGGGCTCAGCCTCGGTCCTGGCAGGCCAACGCTCTCGCCCTGGCTGCTGCGGCCACTGGAGACGGCAGGGTGACGTGGGTGAGTTGGATCATGAATGCATTCAGAACAATCTCAACAGGCAGGAAGCCGGCTGGATAGATGTGGAGACCACAGACTGACCTGACAGCAGCTTCGGGTGCAAAGGATCCGGGTGTCTTAGTCAACCACAAGCTTGAAGTGAGCCAATGGGGCTACACAAAAGCTGCTGCAAAACCTCAGGCCCTGCTGTTATTGTTGCTGGCGGACAGAGTCCCGTTTCTGAGTCACACTGAGTACAGAGTGTTTACAGAGATGCCCACGGGCCGGCGGAAGGAGGGCGGGGTTCACAGCCCGCCTGGGTTCAAGGACCGCCCGCAGCCTGGTGGCCGCGCGCGGGTCACACCCCTTTCCCCCACCCCAAGCCACAGTGGGAGGGCCACACGGTGCCCTTGCAGGTCGTGGTGCTGACCAAACAAGCTCTCTGGACGCTCTCCACCCTCCCCCGCCCCAGGTCACTGTCCTCTGTGTGGTCACTTCTACCCCAGCTCACGCCAAGGGAGGCAGGATTATCATCTCCACGTGGAGACCAGGACACTGAGGCCAGGACGGGGAGTCCTGTCTGGGACACAAAGCCAGGCCAGCAGAGCCAGCGTCGGCACCCAGACCCCTGGCCCCAAGTCCAGTGCTCCTTCTCTGGACACTTCCCTTTTGTCCCCATTATACAGATGGGGCCATCGAGGCTTCAAGATGAACCCTACGCTAAGTGACTGGTCTGGGATATAAAGCAGGTAATGTGGTCCCGGAGCACGCGCTCCAACCACGTGCCACCCTGCCTTCGCCAAGGGCAGACTTCCTGGAGAGGAGTTTTCACAGCACGTGGGGAGCTGCTTCCGCGTTGCTGTGGAGCCCCCGAGTCATGGCCGGGGAGGGGCGAAGGGGAGCCCAGGCGGCTCGATGGGGCCAGGGCGCCAGAGAGTCTCAGAGCCTCGGGGCCCCGGCCTTCACACTGGGCGCCCAACAGAACTCCCTGTGCCCGGGGAAAGAAGATGGGCCTTCAGAATAGACCTCTTTCATTCAGCAGCCCACAGTGAGGGCTGGGGGCGGGGAGCCCTGGCCCAGTTCACCGGGTCACCCGGGGCCCAGTCCTTTCACGCCAGGACTCAGTTTCCAAATATTGAAACATGAAAGTCACTCCGTCATGTCCGACTCAATATCGGGGAGCACATACTGCTCCCCGAGGCCCCTCCAGCTTCGAAAATCCCTGACTTAAGACTCCAAGAACTAGCCACTGGCCAGGAAGCGGCCCCAGAAGGAAGGGAGGCAGGGATTGCTGGCTCAGGGCCCCTCTGTCTGCTCCTTCTCCTATTGTCTGCCGGGTTTCTCTAGTATTCTCTGCCTCAAACACTTCAGGGCAGCAGCTCTGGTACAGCCCCTGTCAGGAGTCTTTGTCCTTTGGGGCTCAGCCCAAGGCCCACCCCAACCAACTTCCCAAGAAGCCCCCTTCTCCCAGCACAGAGCCCCACAGCTCCTCTGCAAGGCTAAGAGCAGTAGCTAGCCTTAAACGGCAGCTGACGCTTCCTGAGCGCTTTCTCCACTGCAGGGTCTCAGCACTTGATGCTCTGCCTTGTTTCACCCGCGTCATCCCCACGGCAGGAAGGAGGGGTGGGGAACGGCGAGGAGGGGTGTCTACCACTGTCCCTAGTACACAGGTGAAGAAACTGAGGCTCGGGGAAGGCCAGTGACATGCTTGAGGTCACAGAGAAGCACTGGCCACGGTGCCTTCCTGCAGCACGCCCTGCATGAAGGAGCCTGGCTTGGCAAAGCTGGGGGGGATCCCAACGGTTGGCTGTCAGGGCCCAGCCTAGGCCCAGGGCCCAGGGCCGCTCTCTGCAGGTGCAGGAAGACAGGCCCTGGAAAAGGAAGATGAGAGGGTCTCAGTGGACCCCAGCAGAAGCCCCGCCCTGCTCTGAAGCCTGGTCCAACCTTCTAAACTCACACCCTGCTCTAACCCCCAAGTCCCTCTCCTCCCTCTGGGCCTCAGTTTCCACACCCGTCGAGTGGTTATCATACTGTCTAAGCCCTGGGCTGAGGTTGAGCCAGAGGATGGGCCCCCAAATGTTTCAGAACAGAGGGAGGATGGGACACTGGGGGAGGGCGCCCCCCACCTTGCCGTCTGGACCTGAAGGCCCGACCCCCTGCAAGCAGCTGGGCTCAACTCACTGAGGGCCCCTCCGACGTCACTTCGATCAGGGCTCGTGGTGGTCACGGATCACGGTGGTCGATCAGGATCGACCTCGTGTGTGAGCCTCCAGGGCCCAGCGACCCGGGGCCTGTCCCGGGCAGCTCTCACCCACTGGTGACTGGGGCAGGTCACTCTCTCTTCTGGGCCTCTGGTGTGTCATCTGTGAAATGGAGCTCACACTCTTAACTCCCGAGGGTGCAGATAGGCTGGGGAGAGTGAAACCCCGGCCTGGCCTCGGCCCTCGAGATTCCCAGCTCCTCCTCAGTGACCTAGTCGGTGACCGGCAGGGGGGAGTGCTGGGGGGAGGTGTGTGCACCCAGCCTCACAGGTCTGCGAGAAGGATCAGAGCTGGGGAACGAACACTGGATCCCAGCCGGACGGGTGACTCACCCGGGGTCACAGCAGCAGAAGCCTGAGGACCAAGGCTGGGTTCCAGTGGGGGCGGGGGAGGGGTGGTCCCTGCTCTCTACTCCCAGGGCACCGCTCGTTCCTGGGCCAGCACTGGGTCCTCCGGGACTGCCAGGGACCTGGTGCTTCCAGGGGGAAGCCTGGGGGCCATCAGGGCCATCCCACTGCCTTCACCCTGGCCCAACACAAGGCCCCCAAGACGAGTATGGCAACCACGTGAGCAGACGTTTTCAATGGGCCATGTGCTGTGCTAGGCAGGCCACACGCATCATCTCCAAGGGCCGTGATGATCCTCTGGGAGGCTGCTACCATCACACCCATTTTCCACATGGGACAGTGGAGGCACGTGGCGAAGGGCAAACCCGGAAGGGTGAGCGCAGTGCGTGGGGCTCAGCTGCTAAGGTCTTGACTTCCTCAGACCTCCGAGAGCGAGGACAGCTGGGCTCCTTGGCAGCAAGGCCAGGCTGGCAGCAGGCCAGCTCAGTGTCCTGCCGTGGAGGGGGCAAGGGGGGCAGCAGGCCAACCGGAGCCGGGAGCCAGAAGCAGCAGCGCTGGGTGGGGCCGCGGGAGAGGCGCGGTCTGCGGGTGACAATGTGGGCCCCAGCCGCGGGGCTCTTCTGCCATCTGAAGCCTCTCGGCCACCTCCTCGGCTGCCCGGCCCGGGCCTGGTGCAGCCACAGCTCAGACACAGCGGCCACTGTCTGCCCGGCCCCGCGGGTGGGGCACCCGGGCCCGAGGCCCGCTCTGTGGCCTGTCAGGAGATTTACACCCGGCTCTTAACAGCCGCGCGGCATCGCAGGCGGGTGCTGGGCCCGGGGTGGTCCGCTGTGAATCGGCCCCCTGTGAGCAGATGAAAGCCGGTCGGCGGCTGGGCAGAGAAGCGGGCGGGCGGGCGAGGGGCCAGCGGGTCCCTCCTGGGGCCACAAACGGGGCTTCCAGCGGCCTGGGCCTGATTAGGGGGGAGCCCCGGAGGTCTGAGGTTAACCCCTTCCTGCCTGCTGGCTGCACTCCCTGGGAGTGGGTGGGGGTGCGTCCTGGGAGCCAGGGGCTGGGAGCAGCTGCCTCTCCTTCAGCCGGGCACCCCTCCAGTGCCCACACCTGGAGCGGAGGATGGAACTGTGGCGACCTGAGGTTGGCGGCCGGCTCAGGGTCACTCGGCCTGCCCACGCTGTCTGCAGCTCCCAGCCGTCCCCGTGGCTGTCTGCTCGCCTCCTTCAGGGCCCTGCTCCAATGTCACCCCTTCAGGAGGTGACGTTTCCCTGTGGGTCCCGGCCCTGCTCGCTCCACCCCTCCCCCAGCTTCAGTTTTCTCCGCCAGACTTCTCACTACCAGAAATCGGAACTAGCTGATCATTTGTTTTACCTCGTTCATTCATTCAACAAGTATCTACTGAACACCTACGACGTGCTCACGTCTGTGTTCCAGGGTATACATCAATGTCTGGCAAAGCAAAGGACCCCCCCACTGCCCGCCCAGGGTCGGGGGGGCGCACAGACAGTTATCAAGGAAGATGAAAAATAGGTGAAATATATGAGTGAGCTGTATAGCATCTTAGATGGTGACAAGTAAAACAAAAGCCAGGGAGTTTAGGGGGACGGGGGTGTCTGTGCGTCCAGGGGGTGTCGGGAGAGGCATGCCCAGGTAGAGGGAACAGCAGCGCAAAGGCCAAGAGGCCGAGCATGAAGCTGCCTCCTTCAACGACGGGTCAGCGGGCCAGCGGCCAGGGTGGGGTAAGCAAAGCGGAAGGTGGAGGAGAGGAGGGTGGAGGGGTCCCGGTCACACATCAGATTGGGAACTCACGGCCGCGGTGAGAGCAGCATGACTTACCATCTCTCCCCACCCCGAGCGTGTGAGACCCAGGAGGGCCAGAACCTGGTCTGTTGGGTTCAGTGCAGCCTCCTCAGTTTCCAGAACAATGCCTGATACATGGTCGGGACCCAGGAAAGTAGTATTTGTTGAAATCATCCCATGTATATTTTGGGGAAGAAAAGACACTCCCTCCCCCCAGGCAAGATGGGCCGGTGCCTCAGGGAACCTGCGCCCCACCCTCCCAAGTATGTGTTAGTCGGTCAGTCGTGTCCACGCTTTGTGACCCCGTGGGCTGTAGCCCGCCAGGCTCCTCTGTCCCTGGGATTTCCCAGGCAAGAATACTGGAGTGGGTAGCCGTTTCCTTCTCCTGGGGATCTTCCTGATCCAGGGATAAAACCCGGGTATCCTGCATCGCAGGCAGATTCTTTACGGCCTGAGCCACCAAGGAAGCCCTCCCAAGTACACCACCGCTGAGCCTGGGAGACGGGGCGAGCGGTTCCCAAACTGTGGTCCAGCCCAGGCCCGCCTGCCACCGTGCTTCTGGATCCTGTTCCACCTGCTTCTTAACCAGCCCCTGGTGACTCTGAGGGACACCAGCCCTGAGAACCTCGGAAACCAAGGCCACACAGGCAGGAAGCCACCAAGCCAGCCTTCAAACCCAGCCGGCCACCTGGCTGCAGACTGGGCACGCTCTGCAGGGCAGCAGAGGGGAACGACCCAGCCACAGAACCCACAGCCGGGCCTCGGGGCGCTGGAGGCGCCCGCTCCCTGGCTCCCGGGACCAACCTCGACTCCCAACACTCCCACAGAAGGCTCAGGCCTCACATGGGGTTGCAGGGGTGGGGGGCGGTCCCGAAGCAGGAGAAAAGCCCAGAAGGAAAACCCGGCGAACATCCACCAGGAGTGTCTTGAGGGCCAGTCAGCGACAGACTCATGGGACACCCACAGCTCCCCACAGCCCAAGCTAATGCCATCCCCGCCTTACAGATGAGCACCATGAGCTCAGAAGGCCCTTCCAAGCGGCCCTGGCTTCCCGGACCCCAGGCTGGAGCCCCCAAGGGGGTACCGAAGCTCGCCCTGGGGCAAGCGGCTTTGTCTGCCGGCCTGTCTCCTCCTGGGGTTGTTGAGGCTCAATTAAGAGACTCTGGGGGCTTCTCTGGCAGTCCACTGCTTAAGGCACTTCCACTGCAGTGGGGCAGCGGGTTGACCCCTGATCTGGGAACTCAGATCCTACGTGGCGCACAGTGCGGCTCTGCCACAAAAAGAGAGAGACTGCAAAGGGCCCGGCACCCCGGGAGTGCTCACTGACCAAACGCAGCTAACTGAGCCACAGGTGGGGAAACGGAAGCCGAGAAAGGAGGCGGCGGCGTCCAAAGGTGGCAGAGTGCAGGCCAGGTTGGGGCTGGAACCAGGGGTGCTGAGGAGACCTGCTCCCAGGGCCAGGCGGAGGGGAGGAGCAAGCAGGTGCTCCGAAGGGAGGGCCACCTCCCACATCCGCCCTTTTCTACAAACGAGCGTTTGCTAAGATCAGAGCGCGGCAGAGGATGAGACGGTTGGATGGCATCACCAACTCAATGGACATGAGTCTGTGCCAACTCCTGGAGACAGTGAAGGACAGGGAAGCCTGGCGTGTGCTGCAATCCATGGGGTTGCAAACAGTCGGATATGACTTAGCGTCTGAACGACAACCAAGATTTTGTTTCAAGAAACTGCTTTAAAAGCGCTGATCTGGCCCACACTGACTTGCTTCTGACTCCAGGGTCTTTGAGAGCCCAGCTTCGTTCCCTTCCTCTTGCTGCCTCCAACTATGCCATCCCTGCCCCAACCAGCTCACCCCAGGAAGGGGCCGTCTCAGGTGTGGGAGAGACGGGCGGACAAGGACTCAACTGGGGGCAGAGAGCTGAACCTCCATCCTCGTCCTCATCCAGTGGCCTCAGCTGGGGACGGTGGGCAGCTCTGGGTTGGGCAGGGCTGAACACATAGGGTCCAGCCATTGGACCCTTCTGGAATCTGAGGGATCCAGGCATTGGCTGGGTCCTGGGAGCCTTCCCACCAAGCTCCAGGTCCCCTGCCTGCCTGCCTCTATGCACGGGAAGCTCGCCGCTTTGTGGAGTGGCTCCTCAATGCTCAGCATCACGCTGAGCCCAGCTGGGGCTCCCATTCATCCTGATTCGGCCCCTGGAGACTTAACAATAAAACAGCACCTCCTTCATCAGAGGCTCAATACCTCCGCTACTGTGACCTGGGTTTCTCAGCAGCCCCCTTGCTGCTGACCAAGGAACGTTCAACCGTCGACCAGTGGGGGTGGTCGGGAGTATGGGGGACGCCAGACAACAAGGATTAACAGAACACCAGGGATCCAGAGACTCACAAGGACCCTGCCTCTGCCACAGTCAGATACCATCCACATGCTATCATCCCACTTCCTGGAGGAGGCAGCTGAGGCACAGAGAAGTCATGGACTGCCCTGAGGTTCCCCGGCCAGGTGAGCCAGGGCAGAATCTGCTCTCTGTACCATGCACCTGTGGGTTACAAGGGCTTCCCAGCCATCACCGCCTTGAGACTCTTGGGGTCACTGACCTGGTTCACAAATGACAAAACCGAGACCAAAAAGGAAACAAGACTTCTCTAGAGTCACAAAGCCCAAGGTCACAGTCGTGGGCCCGTCCACATCTAATCCCTGCAGGAAAGAACCAGCAGGAAGATGCCAGGGCAGGTGCCAGCTGGGAGGTGAATCACTGGGGCCTGATGACCGTGATAGGAGCCACGGGGGCTGTGGAGGAGGTGGCCTTGAGAAGCCTGCAGGGAAACACTCCCAGGGCTGCAAGACCCTGCTCTGAGCCCTTCCCCAGTGGCCAGATGCTAGTGTGGGCTGGACAGATGGGGCGCCAGGCCTGATTCCCCAAAAGAGAGAGGGGCCCAGGGCCAGGCCTGGGTGGGCCTCACTGATGTTGCCCTTGCACAGCCCTAGCCCTTGCCAGCCTCCTTCCTCAGGCCCACTCAGCCCTGGAACTGGGACTGAAAGCTATTTCTGGGAAGATTGGACACCTTCCTACACCTCAGACAGTGTGAGGCCCTGGCCAGGTTCTCAACATCCCCAGGGCTGGATTCCTCCTCCCGGGAACCCAGTGACCCTCTGGTTCAGGATCCCATGAGACAAGAAATGTGAGAGGGTTTTCTAAACTGTAAAGGGCCGTGGCGACAAAGAGAAGGACATGGCAACTCTCAATACATCGATCATGCCACAGCTCGGGGCCAGTCCCCATTAGCACTCTGCTCTGAGTTCAGGAAGCAACCAGAGACGACTGGCTGCTTGTTTCATTCACTTATTCATTCCCTCATTCATTCAGGAAACACAGGTCTCTGGCCCGCAGAGGCAGATGCCCCTCTGGTTTCCCTAATCTGAATCTGAAACTCTGGGTCACTCAGCAGGCAGAAGCAACAAAACAGAAACCCTCTCTGACGCTAAAATGCATGGATGACCTGCTACCTGCACAGAATATGTGCTCAATAAACAGAATCAGGTCTGCATTCCTGATCTCAAGAGGTGGGTCCTGGGGTCGGAGTATCTGGGCTCTGTGAGACTTAAGTCACACTGAGATTCAAAAGAAGGGTTTCCGAGGAGAAGATGTGGCCTCGCACCCCGAGCAGCACCTGCTTTGGGTGCTCTCTCCCTCCCACACTGGCAGAGGAAGCTGGGGTGGAGTCAAGCCAATCTGCCCCATCTCTGCCCAAAACACACACCGCCCTCTCTGCAGTCTTTTCCATCCTTTCCTTTCCATGTTCCCCCGTCGCCCCCTCAGTGGGCAGTCAACCCTCGGCGTGGCAGGGTGGAGGTCAAGTTGATCGTCACTTCCCCTTTGCAGCCTGGCTTCCTCCAGCCCAAGGCTAAGCCCAGGCACAGCGCAGGTAGGCTGCGGTGCAGCGCTCCCCGCGAGGACTGCAGTCCCCACAGCTCCAGGGGCCCAGTGCCCTCTGCCTGACCCTGCTGACCCCACTGGGCCCCCTCCCCCGCCCAGTCAGTCCGGTGGTTTTGGCACTTACGTCTGGGCTCCCGGGGTCCATCCACGGTCACCTTGATGGCGCGGTGGTAGGTGGCCACTTGCGTGGGGTTGGTGAACACGGTGATGGTCAGCGTGAAACTCTTACCTGGGGGGAAATAAAGGCAGGAGGTTGGCACCAGGAAGCTATTCACAACAGTCCAAAGCCCTCATCTTCCAGAAGGGCTGGGTCTCTCTCCTTTCACCCCGGGGCAGAAGAGAGGGCTCTGGGTGAAATTCAGGCTGCCGGGCTTGGCATTCAAGGTCCCCCAGAAGTCTGGTACCCATCTGATCACATTCCCCGACCCTGTGTTCTGGCCACCCTATTTTTCGGCCTTTGTGCTGTTCCTCAGGGACACTCAGGATTTTGGGGTGAGGGCTAGGATCGGTATATATTTTTTCCTGAAAATAACCTTTAGAGAAAATTTTGAGAATACAGAACATATAAAAAAAGAAGAAAAAAATCACCCACAGTTCCACTAGCCAGAGAGAAACACTGTTATTCACATTTGGGGGTTCTCTCCTGCAACCCTTTTCGGGCGAGTGTATGTTTTTACACAGTTGTAAAAATGACAATGAAGTAACTATTTCCATACCCTCTTTTCTTTTTTTTTTTTTGTCCGTTCACTTAACATCACATCATAAGCACTTATGTCATTAAAAATTCTTCATAAACTTCATTTTTAATGGCTGCAAAATATTTCCACTCATGGAAGCCTCATCTTTTATTTATCCATCTCCTTATCTTGGGTATTTATGCTGCTGCTCATTTCTTATTGGTGTGTGCAACCGGAGCTTGAAAACGGACTGATTTGGGAGCTACAGACATTTCATTTGTAGACACAACTGTTATTTCCAGAACTCTGTTCTATTTTTAGATAAACATTTGGCCCCAAAGTCTCCATTCAAAATTCCTGAGGAGGGAAAAAAAAAACTTCAAAAATCATCATTTTTGTGTTACCGTTTAAAATAAAAGGAAAATGACCTTCTGTTTATAAAAATCTTTGTCTACACCTCTGCTTATTTCCTTGGCCTAGGTTCCAGGCAGCAGTGAATGATTTGATTGCGTCAGAGGGCTGAGATGAATTCAGGGGCGCTGATCTCTCCAGTGAGATGACTCTCCAGAGAGAAGCATTGCGATCGGTATGGGGCCGGGTCTACTGTGATGCTGTCAGCATTTTCACGACCAAGTCTATCAAGGTGGAAGATCTCTGAAACTAAGCTTCAACACCTTTCTTCTATTATCAGTGAGAACTGAAACATTTTATGTTTATCATCTGTCCTCATTCAACACAAATGACTGCTTCCTGGTGTTCCAAAGTTTTAAGGTTTTTAATGCCTTAAAAAAAAACACCACTCTCTAGCAAGCTTGTTAACACTTTCCTTGTCCTGTTTGTGGCAATCGGCTTCCCACTTCACTGGCCCTTACATTTCGCTTTCTGACTCCGAGCTGATTTGCATTTTCAGTTCTACCTCTTGATTTGTGACTGCTCCTGTCTTTTCCTGTTTGGGGAAGTTTCCCCGTGGAACAAGCAGATAAAGGGTGCCTTCGATCAACATCATCCTCTCTACCTCCTACGCTGTTCTTTGATTCTTCTAGGGATTTACTGGTTGGCCTGGTAGAAGGTAAAGTTTTTCCTCAAAGGGCAACCCGATTTTCCTGAAGTCGGAGTCTCCTTTCCTGCCCTGCTCTCTATTGTCATCAAAGTCTCCACGATATATGGGGGTGGGGGGTGGGGAGCCAGCGAGCATCACTGATCCCCAAGTCAAACTGGCCTCCTTCTGCTCTGCCTCTGAGCACCCCTACCTCTGGTCCCCAGTTACAGGCCTGGGGACTCCCCAAGGTCAGGGGCCGACGGCTCTGTGCACCCATGTCCCCCAGGGCTGTCCTCGTACTCTCAACACCCATCCAGGACAGGCAGACCCAATTCCATATTCCCACTTCACGGGTGGGAGACAAAAGTTTGAGGGGTGTGTGTTGGGGGGAGGTACCAATAGCTAGCTTAGCATGGCTGGTACTTGATGATCTAGTGATGGGAGTGGAAATTCCAGCCCCAGAAACAGAGCAACCCAGAGCAAAAGAAAACAGCCATAAAAAGGAACAAAACTGGGCCATTTGCAGAGACATGGATGGACCTAGAGACTATCGCACAGACTGAAGTAAGTCAGAGAGAGAAAAACAAACAGCGTATATTAGCACATATATGTGAAATCTAGAAAAATGACACAGGTGAGCCTATTCGCAATGCAGACACAGAGACACAGACGAGGAGAAGAAATGTATGGACACCTCGGGGGAAGAGTGGGTGGGATGCACCAGGAGACTACGACTGGCATGTATACACTATATGTATAAAACAGAGGACAGAATAATGAGAACCTACTGTATAGACAGGGAACTCTACTCAATGCTCTGCAGTGACCTAAATGGAAAGGAAATCCAAAAAAAAAAAAAAAAAGAGGGGATATCTGTAGACATACAGCTGATTCACTTTGCTCTGCCGCAGAAACTAACGCAGGGCCGTAAAGCAATTACATGTGTGTTAGTCGCTCAATCCTGTCTGACTCTTTGTGACGCCATGGACTATAGCCCGCCAGGCTCCCCTCCATGGGATCTTTCAGGCAAGAATACTGGAGTGGGTAGCCATTCTCTTCTCCAGGGGATCTTCCCCACCCAGGGATCGAACCCGCGTCTCCTGCACTGCAGGCAGATTCTTTACTGTCTGAGACACCAGTTCAGTTCAGTCGTTCAGTCGTGTCTGACTTTCTGCAACCCCACGAGTCGCAACCAGGGAAGCCCCTAAAACCAAAGATACTCGGATGAAAATTAAAAAAAAAAAAGAAAATCAGCCAGGCTGCTTGGGGCCACACCAACGGGGGCTTCTGAGCCTGGGAGAGAGTGCGTGCGTGTGTGTGGCAGGGAGCAGGGGAAGGGTAGTGGTTTAAATTGAGGTGTGACTTGAACTGGGGCAGAGTGGGGCCTCGCTGGAGGAATTTTCCAGAGCCGGTAGCTGGAGGCAGGGATGGAAATGCACCTGCATCCGACCTGGTGTTCTGGCCCAGAGAAACCAATCTGGCCCCTCACTCTCAGACCACAGGGGCTCTTTCCATGGCTTCTGGAAACAGAGTGTGCAGAAAGTCTCTTGGCCTCAGGCTCTCTGCCCACTCAGGGACCCTTCTACCCCACTAATGCTTCCTCTCATTCTGAGGTCCGTTCCCTGCTGGACCCTCTCCCCAACCAGTCGGGCACTCTCCGGAGGTCCCTGGGCTTCTGACCCCTCCATCACTCCCTGGCACCGCAGGGTGGTTTAGGTGGCCAGCCCAAAGCCGATGGGCCGCGGGGTCCCTGCACTCGCCAGCTCACTGAAGCCCTCAGGTTTTAGCCTCACTTCCTTCAGGTCATCACTTTAAAGTCACCTTCCCAGGGAGGCCCTCCTGGGTCACTTTATCTAAGAGGCATTTTTATCTTGGCATGCCTCTTAGAATCGAGCGGGCTTGAGAATAGAAAAAAAAAAAAAAACAAGAAAAGGACAACAATTGTATCTTCCCTAGCCTCCACCTGAAATGTAGCATCTCTCTGAAGGATGAACGTATGCAACAAATCACAGAGGCGTGACAGCAGTCTCCGTGACCTTGTCGCCAATAGACGTCACAGATATTAACATATCACGTTACAGATCACGCAGATTTCTTTAAATATCTTTTGTGCCCGTTGCAACGTCAAAGTCACAGTCATCATCAAACTATTGCTAGATCTTGCTATTTAACACACTAACAAAGCAGCATATTTATCACATTTAAAAAAATGTTTTGCTAACTATGTTTTAATATAACTGGCTTTCATTACCATCCTTTGCATTTTATTTCATTCCTATTTTTTTTTCATGGTGGTCCACTTTTTAAAAAACTTATTTTTAATTAGAGGATAATTGCTTTGCACTATTGTGTAAATGTATGCCATACATCAATATGGATCAGCCACAGGTATACATGTGTCCCCTCCCTCTTGAACTTCCCTCCCACCTCCTGCTCCATCCCACCCCTCTAGGTTGAAAAACACTATTCTGAGACTGTTAAAGGGGTTCCTGGAGCGAAGAAAGATTAAGAAGCTCACTCTGAAGCATCATAGACCTTCCCACTTCCACTTGCTAGGCCTGAATTTCCTCCTAAGGCTTATTACTGCTAATAATCCATCTACTTATTTATTTTGTCTCCCTCTACTAGATGAGATGGTCGAAAGGCATCATCAACTCAAAGGACAGGAGCATGAGCAAACTCTGGGAGATAGTGAAGGACAGGGAAGCCTGGAGTGCTGCAGTCCATAGGGTCACAAAGAGCCAGACACAACTGAGTGACTGAA
This sequence comes from Muntiacus reevesi, assembly GCF_963930625.1. Lineage (NCBI taxonomy): Eukaryota > Metazoa > Chordata > Mammalia > Artiodactyla > Cervidae > Muntiacus > Muntiacus reevesi. Next base: position 109,795,352 of record NC_089251.1, read on the forward strand.
CAACTAGATGATATGCTCTGTGGGGGCCAGAATTTTTGTCTTCTTCATTGCTCTGTCCTCAGCCCCTAGGACAGCATCTGGCACATAGCACATGCTCAATAAATGCTTGTGGAATGAATTAAGGGCAAAAGTTACTGCTCCCATTTTACAGATGAGAAAACTGAGGCTCACAGCAGGGCAATGAGTTGGCTAGGTCCCACGATAACCAAGTGGAACCCAGGAAAGTCAGCACTTACTGGAACCTGCCCTGCCACACCGACCCTAAGCATCTACTCCTTGGGTGTGAGAAACTCCACCCCACTAGGCAGCAAACCACAGGCCAGCACTGAGGTCACCAGCCCACCTCAACAGCTTCCTCCCAGTTTCCAAGCCTGACACCACCCCTCCCAGGTAGCCACAGAGAGGAAGGAGGGAGGAGGGACGAAGGGAGGAGCTGGGACCTAGGAGCAGGGGTGGAAGGGAGGGGGCCAGGCATCAGGTGCCACAGGAGGCTGCCCCCCACTCCCAAACCAGAGGTGGGGCAAGCCGTCTCCCAGAGCGCCCCTCGCTTCTCTCTGTGCCTGGCAGCAAACCCATCCAGCCATCTCTTAAGGGCAGGAAGCCGAGAGGACTTTGTGCAGGTTAAAGGTACAATTCCTAGGAGTAGGCAGGCAGCCCTGGAAGGGGGGCGGGGAGGAGTCCTAGTCTGTAAATTGCTGCTCCATGGGGCTGAGAATGGCCCCCAGACTTTGCCGGAGAACCCGGGTTTCGGTCGCTGGATGGGGCAGTGGTGGGGTCTGACAGTGCGGTCCTGGGCAAGTCTCTGTCCCTCTAGGCCTGGGTTCCTGTGGAACAAGTCCCCGCCCCTGGGGCTTCATGGACAGGGGGAGGACTCATCTCTGGGGCCCTCTGGATTTGTTCAGGGTCGACCAAGAAGCCATCTACTCCTGCCCCACCAGTGGTCCCCCTAAACCGGTGCCCATGATTGCATTCCAAATTTTTCTCCACACACTGAGGTTTCCTTTTAACCAATTCATAACGGTTCAGTTCTTTTCATCTTCACCCAGGCCAGTGGCCCCCTCCTCAATTCAGTTCAGTTCAGTCGGTCAGTCGTGTCTGACTCTTTGTGACCCCAGAGACTGCAGCATGCCAGGCTTCCCTGTCCATCACCGACTCCCAGAATGTACTCAAACTCATGCCCATTGAGTCAGTGATGCCATCCAACCATCTCATCCTGTCGTCCCCTTTCTCCTCCTACCTTCAGTCTTTTCTAGCATCAGGGTCTTTTCCAGTGAGTCAGTTCTTCCCATCAGGGGGCCAAAGTACTGGAAGTTTCAGCTTCAGCATCAGTCCTTCCAACGAATATTCAGGACTGATATCCTTTAGGATGGACTGGTTTGATCTCCTTGCAGTCCGAGGGACTCTAAAGAGCCTTCTTCAACATCACAGTTCAAAAGCATCAATTCTTCGGCTCTCAGCTTTCTTTATAGTCCAACCTTCACATTCATACATGACCACTGGAAAAACCACAGCTTTGACTAGCGGCCATTTGGGGAGCTTATGGCGCGTGGTCCTCCAGAGGTGGGATGTGGTGGGTAGGGGAGATACAACTGTCTAGCACTACACAGGACAAGGGATTATTCACTCTTCCTGTGTGTGAAAACCTGCTTACAGAGAGTCTCTAAGCCACGAGCCTAACTCAGTTGTACACAAAACAGAAGTTTTTGCACTCTTTTAACATCTACTGAATTTTCCAGAAGCGAAGACAGTTCTTAACTGTTTCAAAAAAATTTTGCTCAGAGTTTTGCCAAAAATTTCTCACAGCTTCAGCAAATCGTGTCCCTGGCGACGGTGCCACTTTCAGACTTTGAGTCACGTACACCTGGCCTGTCGGCTTGGGGGTCACAGGGCTTCCGCTAGAGGTGCAAACTTCGATCCACCCCACAGTGTCTGTCGGCTTGCCCCAGCATTTACATATTCAAATAGATACATTGTGATAAAGTTACTTTTCCTTTTTCTCTCCATTAGAGTTATGGAATTATATCGATTTTGAGAATGCATGTAGGTGGATAGATCATGACGATATCATGCACATTTCAACCGTAGGATGGTAGAGGGCATGTCGCAAAAACCTTCCGTAAGAAGGGGTGCTGCGTCTGGCAGGGTGGGGACGTCAGCCCTAATCACTGCAGGAGAATGACTCGGTTTCCTTCCCTTTCTTCTCTTGGTTTACACTTTCGGGCTTATCATGAGAGCTCTGTGGTAGTTCTGTGTATACGTCTTGCACAGAAATCTCTTTCTTAGAATTAAGGCAGGATCAAGGGATAAAAAGCAAGGAGACGAACAGAAGTTTCCATCTGGCTTCTTAAGTTCTGGCAGAAGGCAGAGAGCCAGGGAAAGGCTTGGAGTCCCAAACCCCAGGCTGTCCTGACTCCTAAGGTGGCCCAAACTGTCTGTGTCAACCAGCGATGTGTTCCTGGGAGGGAATTTCCCAATGGGCAGGCTGGGCGCAGCAGAGGCGTGGCTGCATGCCACAGGACCCCTGTGTCCTCCTTCCTCACTGCCAGCCGCCTCCACTTCTCCCACTCAACAATTCACACCTTCTGGGTTTCCCCCACCCCCGCCCAAACCACACCATAATCAGAGAATCAGTGACTGTCACCACTCAAAGGGACTTCAAAGGTCTCCTCCAGTCCCAGGCACTTGAAGTAACACAATCTCTAACCTGTATCCCGTTCTCAGCAGGTGCCAACCGATACACTAGTACCAGTTTCCTCAATGCTCACAGAAATCCCACGAGGTAGGTTCGAGTATTGCCCCATCTTATGGATGAGGAAACAACAGAGACACAGAGAGGTTAATAAGCCATTTGCCCAGTGTCACCTGGCGAGTCACCAGCAGAGCTGGTTGCAGAGCCCAGGCTGTCTGCTGGGCCTCCAAGGTCTGAAAGGCTCATCAAGTTCCATGGGCATCGGAACTCCCGCTCAGGCCTCTTCTGCCTCCTAGGACCACTGAGACTGGGGAGAGAATGGAGTTTGTAAACTCCGCCTCCTGCCCCTCCCGGAGCCAGGATCCCAGCCTCCCTCCGCAGTGCCTGCTCCAAGAGCCCTGGGCTGAACGATGCTTTGGAAGCCCAGCTCCTTCTCTGTGGGCCTTGTGGGGTGGGTGCAGGTCTGTGGGTAAAAATACTACCAAGAAACCATTTTCAGTGGCGGGACGGCCAGGTGAGGTCTCAGGAACACACGGAATAACCAACTCGTCGCTTTCCAGGAGAGGGAGTAGGGGAACCCATTCCTGATGGTCGCTGGGCTCCCAGCACAGAATGCCTTTCTGCTGCAGCTCCAGGTGCCCTCCGCTGCCACTGGCGGACCGGCCACCGCCCAAGACCCAGCCGCATCCAACCGCATCCGAGCAAGCCCCCTGCCAGCCAGTGGTGAGCGGCTCTCCACTAGGGGCTGGGATTAAGTTGCAAAAGGCTTGAGAAATTGGGAATGACAAAGGGGGCTTGGAGACTAATTAGGAGCAGCAATGAAAGCTTAATTCATAAAAGCAAACATTTTCCATCCATCAACCTGCAACCAGTTAAGGGCAACGTTTGAAAGAAATCTGTGCGTGGGGAAGGGAGCCAACAGGAACAGGAAATGTTTGAAAGAATGTAAACTATTTCAGTTTCATAAAAAAGTAACAAGTAAACAGTTATTACATGCAAATAATGCCCTGGTTTTAATTAATGCTGAAAAGTCAAAATATGTTTGACATTTGTATGTATACATTGAACGGCTGGAGAGGAAAAAAATGGTGCCCAGATGCCCGTTTCCGAGCTGGGCTGGCGGCTCACAGGGAACTAAAACCTTAAGAAGGTCTTGTTTATTGGTGATGAAAAGTACAATTCTGCCTCAGCCTCTCTGGAGGACTGGAAGCAGAGGGAACCTAGCTAGCTTTCTTAACAAACTGGAGGGGCCGGCTGGTTGCCTGGGAAGGGCACTCCCCACTTTTCGCTTTTTTCAGCAGTCTGGTCTTAAAGGGCCAGCAAGCCCTCAAGTCTCCATTTCGCCCCGGCCGGGGTTCTACGATTTCTCAACTCAGAAGTGGTGATGGGATTTCAGGTCCCAGCCGCTTCCCACTCAATAGCCCCTGGCGGCAGCCACAGCGGCGTCTGGTCCTGCCTTCCCTCAAAATGCCCGAGGAAGATCAGATAGGTAGGCTGGCACACCAGCCTTGATTCTAGAGCGGGAGATGGCAGCCTTCAAGCTCTGCTTTCCAGCACCCAGCATCCTGCACTGAGTTCGGGTTTTTTTCTTTTCTAAACCACCTTAAGGTTCAAAGGGGCTGGCGAAACTGTGGCTTCGGGAGACCACAGCTGGGGAGAGGCAGCCTCAAAGTGTGGGGGAGACTCCACCCCAGTGGAGAGAGTGGTTGGGGTGTTCGGGGCCCAAAGACCAAGGATTCGTCAAAACCAGCTTCTAAGCAACGCGCCGCGCTGTAAAGACCCATGAGGCCCCATTTTGAGCTTGTTGGTCCGAGATCCCCCAGCATCTCCTGTGAGGCTGAGGAGCTTATCGGAAAGAGGTGAGACAGGGAAGGCTTCACAAGTGAGTAAACCCCAGAAACGGAAAGAAAATTGTGTCTTTTCTGGCCAAAGACCCTAACTTTCTCCACCTTCTCAAAAGGGTCTGAAACACCTTAAGGGGTTCCAAACTGCTGTTTTGGACAGAGCTGGGCCTGGAGACCTGTTCCCAGGGCTTCCGCAAGGACCCCAAAGCCTCGTTCTCAGCTCACTTCCCTGCGCCTCGGCCTTCGCCAAAGTCGCCCTTCCGCTCACCTCGCCCACTGCGGCCCACGAAGCGGAGGTCGTTGAATCTGGCCACCTGGTTCTTCATGACAGCCGAGGCGTTGCGCAGCTCAGCGGAGTAGTTCTCGTCGTTGCCCGCCATCACTGTCACCACCGTTCCATCTGGCACGTCCCCCAGCGCCACCACCTGAGGGCATGGGGGTGGGGGGACAGCTTAGGCAGGTGGGGAGGCCAGCGAAAGAAGGGGGGCAGGGGCAGCAGCTCCCCTACGCGGCCCAGGCGCAATGCGGATTTTTCAAATGCGGGGGTGGAGAAGAGGCTTAAAAACAATAGGCACTTGTGCCCCCCCCCCAATACCACAAAAATCAGAAGGCAAAAATCTCTACTTTCCACACCCAAATCCTACATCAACTGATTAAATCACATCATGAAGAATTGATCCTTTCAATGCAACGAAACCTAAGTGAAAGCAGGGAATGAGCACAGACACTGTGTCCTGGGGTGCAGTTCCTCTCTTCCCTTCGGCTTGAGCAAAAGAGGAATCAACACGCTCCTAGCAACCAAGTCTCTAAGTGAAAATAATATCAACAACAACAATAATGGGACTGCTCCCCCACATTCAATTAATGCATGAGCCCTTTGAGGTATGAAATGGGGCGCCAAAATGCGGCCCAGGCCCAGTTTATCTGCCTCTGCAGAGCCTGAATTCGTTATGCAGGGAAAATGCAAAACGCAAAACAAACTGCTGTTTTGAGAGGGACTGCCCAGAAACCCCCTTTAAAGTGAGAGAGGGGCTTCTGATAGCAGGAGGATGCACCTGCTGAGGAATTGCAAAATGAAGGTGGAGATGCCCCCCCAATACAGTCTTCCCCACCCCAGGCCCTAAGGAGCGTGGAAAGACAGATGCCTTTTACAAAGGAAATCAGACTGCAAAGGCAGTCACAGCCATTTAAACGTGGCCACCGCGTGCAGGGACTGGGGATCCAGATGGTAAAAATTTCAAGGAGAAAATGTTTGGGGTCTGATTAAAAAGGCCAGATTTCCTGTCAACATCCTGTCTTCTTTTAATTTCAAAGATTCCTTTTAAGCTCCAAGTGACAGTAAAACCTCCAATCTGAGGATTAAAGTCACACGGGCCTCCCCCTCCCCCTCCTCCCCCGGAGATTTTCCCCACTGGTATTTTAAGATGTCACCCGGGAGACCTCAAAGAGCCACTCATCCCTTTTTCCAATTTGGAGTCGTCTTAATGGGACCGAAGACGGCCTCGGCTGCCAGGAGCCGCTGTTTCCAGTCACCTCGGGCACCCACCACCCCCAGTCGCTGGCCCTTCCTGCGTTGCCCTTTCTCACGGCAGCTGTGAGAGGTTTAGGGGAAAACCAAGGCGTTTTCGTTTCATCTCGCTGCCCCCTTAAAAAAAATGAAAATGAAACAGTCGCCTACTCCCCAGCAAATAGAAAAAAGCTCCTTGGGATGGCTACCAGGGGCTGCCAGGTGTGGGAGCGCCCCCCCCATCTCGGTCTGATATTCGGGATCCCGGCCAGCAATCGCTGAGGGTTCAGGGCCCCCCATCCCAGCCTGGAGCCTCCCGGTGTAAAACTTCAGAAGCCAGGGGTTGACGGTGTGAGCAGGAAGTGTTTTCTGAGAGCCGTGCAGGAGGAGGGGTGCGGGCAGGGGAGGGTAGGCCCTCTCCCACCCTCCGCACCCCGCCTCCGGGGTCCTCGCCCGGGTCCCAGCGCTCCTCTCTGCCCCGCTCGCTGCCCGCAGGGCTGTATCCGAGGGATCCGGGTTGGGGAAGAGCTAAACCCCATCCGCCGTTTCCGCATCAACGGTCTCTCCGCAGGGCCCCCCCTCCCCACCACCCCAAGACCGAAGGTGGCAAGGCCCTTAAAAAGTCATCGGTGCCGGGTGCATTCTAGAGTGTACGCCCAAGTCCCCGGGCGCAGCGCGCAAAAGCTCCGGGGGGCCCGGCGGCCGGGCTCTCACCGCGGGGGTCTCTCGGGCGCCTCCCTTCCCCTCCCTTTTCCGGGGCTTTGGCTCCTGCAGCGGAGACGCCCGGGGCCGCCGGGGCGCTGTCCTCCCGCCCGGGGGTGGGGGGCCTCCCCCGCACTCACCTTGAAGGCGACGGGCAGCGTCTTGTTGCAGCGCCAGTGCGAGGGCAGTACGGAGCAGAGGAAGTTGGGGCTGTCGGTGCGCACGAGCTCGCCCGCGTGGTCCGCCAGCACGTCCACCATCGAGCGCACCTCGGGCCGGGCGCGCCCGCCGGGGCCCACGGCCGCCTGCGCGGTTAGCGCGCCACTGTTCTCGCCCATCTTGCCGCCGCCGCCGCCGCCGCCGCAGGGGAAGGCCGTGGAGGGAGGTGTGAAGCGGCGGCTGGTGCTCGGGTCTACAGGAATACGCATAACAGCGGCCGTCAGGGCGCCGGGCGGGCGGCGGCGGCGGCTCGGCTCCCCCGGGGGCGGCCGGCGCGGGCGCCTCTCCTCCGCCGCCGCTGCTGCTGCCGCTGCGCGAAGCGGGAAAGCAGAAGCGGCCGGGCTGGGGCCTCAGGGCGCCGGGGCGCGGGGTGGGGTGGGGTGGGGTGGCGGGGGGCGGCGCCCGGGGACGCCCGCCGCGAGGCCTCACCGCCCCCCGACGGCGCGCCGCTGGCCCGGCCCGCTAGTCCCGCATCTTGGGCGTGTAGCGCGGCCCGCGTGCGGCCGCTCCTCGCGGCGGTCCCGGCGGCCTTGCTCAGGCTGAGGCGGAGCGCGCCGCCCGCCCGCCGCCCGCCGCCCGCAGCCCGCTCGTGGCCGCCCCACCGACTGGGCGGCCGCAGCCCCAGAACAAAATCCTCGAGAACCGAGCGGCCGCGTCGCCGCCGCCGCCCGCGCGGGGTTAGTACCCCCGGGGGCCCGCGAGGGCGGGGCTGGCCCGAGCGACGCGTCGCGCAGCCAATGGGAGCCCCCATCGCGGGCACCTCGGCTGCGCTCGCCGGGGAGGAACGGGGGCCTCCGAAGGCCGCCCAACGGGGAGGGGCAGAAGGCTCCGCCCGGGGAGGGCGCCCGGGGTCCGAGCTGGGCCACCCCTTCGACTCGCTGCGCGACAGCCCTGGGCTCCTCCAGAGCTCTAGGGAGCTGGAGCCGAGGCTGAGAATTTGTTTAAAACATCTAGTCCTTCCAGCCGCTGCCCCCCCACTCCCAGCCTCTTCGGGCGCCCTTCCCGGCCGCCGGCAGCCAGGCCTCCCCAGTTCCAGCTGCTTTCGGCCTGTGAAGCTTGCACCCCACACCCCCCCAGATGGGGACTGCGGGGGGGGGGCCCTTCAAGGCTGGTAACACCGAGCGGGGAGCGGCCCCAGAATGCCTTCTCCCTGCCCCTACCTGTCCCGCAAATTATTTTGACCCCAGAACCTCCACCGCACACGAGATGACGATCACCAGGCAGAGGCCTCTGCAGCACCGGGCCCTGTGCAACTTTCCTCCCGGCCCGGGGCCAGAGAGAAGGGGGGTCCCCCCGTGCCCGCATCGGCGTGGGGGCGAATAACACCATTTCTCTCCGCTCTCCCCTCCAAAAATGACTTTCAGGATCGCGCAGGCCTCGCTGCGTCGTCGGCCTATGGCTCTTTGAAAACCACGACGCTACCTGAAAAACGCGAGCGTTTCCACTCCCCCCATCTCTCCCCCAACCCCCAAGCCCCAAGCCCCCGCGGGCATCTAAACGCTGTCCTGCTTCGTAGGAGAGGACCAGAGTTCGTGATGAGAAGGAAACCGTGCAGAGAAGGCGCGGGAATGGCTGCAAAAGCTAAGGGCCCCGACTTCCAAAGCAGGGAATTTTCATCCACCCGGTGGATGCAAACTGGCCCACGCGGGTCCACGCCCACGTCTTCCCGGGCAGTGTGCTCTGGCCCTGCGGCAGGAATGCAGACAGCTCTGCCGAGGCACTTTCTGCTCGCCAGCCCGGGGTCCTCGCTCTTTCTCCCCTTCTCCCCTCTCCCCGACCGCGTGGCCCAACCGCTCCCCGAGGCAAAACAGGCAAAGGATCCCCTCTCCAGCCTTTTACGCCGGGATAGCGGGCCTAGGGACAGGCTACACAGAGGAGGAGGACTGGAAAGATCACGCCCCCATTCGCTCTGGATTATCGCCCCAGATGGACCCCCTGGAGCCTGGGAAAGGAACGCGTGCAGAGTCTGCCTGCTGTTTTGGAGATCGGGTTGGATATTCGTTGTTTCCGGCCTTGGACAGGTGCAAAACGACTGATTCGAAGCCTCGGCAGCGAAGAACCATAGGATCCGATGGCGGCAGCAAGATCTTTCCCTGAATCTGACCCATCGCGGGCCACTTAGTCTTTGCCAAACGAAATCAAGCCCTGTATCGGGTCTAGGATGAACCGGCCCTGACCCACCTCGACCCCCTGGAGAGCTGGTCCCCAGAGCTGTCAGAGCCCACACCAGCCCCCCTCAGACCATTTAGAGAGCGGGGACAACGAAGGTCCCTCACTGGACCTTTTTATAGAGCCTGCACGTGGGAGTTGCTGGTTGCCGGGAGGGGCCTGCACACTCTTGGGAGCGCTGATACCGGCTGCAAAACTGGAGGAAAGTGAGGAACAGGGGCGTTGGGGCGACCGACCTCTGGGAGCTTCCCGCTGCAAAGGCCCACCTTGTCTTGTCCAGGTAGGGCCCGGGGCCAGAAAGGGCGGGTGACTCCGTGCTGCCCTGGAGCGGCTTTGGGGTCATCTGGGGTTTGTAAATTCGATTTGTTGAGTGGTTTTGGTTTGCAGCCGTGCCTTTCCTGGTCTCTCCGCCTGATTTCTCCCTCTCGTCCTACAGCCGGTTTACAAATGGGTTTCCTGAGGATAGGACTCCTGTGGGTCCTGGCACCCGGCCACAAGTGCCTGCACGGCTCCCGTCCAAGAGAAAGGCGCTCGCTGCCGGTGGGCGCCAGAACCGGGGAACCTGGGTTTGTGGACGCTTGGGTCCCCAGCCGGAGGTCGCCAGGGCTGCTGGGCAAGGAGCAGTCCCAGGACCCACCGCTAGTTGACGCCTGCACTCTGCCAGCCGCGGAGGTTCTGGGCACAGATGTGCACCAGGCGCCACCGGCCGGCTCCTACAAGCCGCCCTTCCTGGACAGACCTCCCGCACGATTCCTCACCATCTGTGCGGCCATGTATCGGACAAACCAGTGGCTTTGTGGTAGATCGAAGGCTGCCCTCCCCTCCCCCCATTTACGAGGACGCTTTGTGCCTTATCTCAGACCCCCCGAGGGTCCCGGCAGCCTCTGAGCCCCTGCAGAACGTTCTCTCTGGTAGACGTGCACAGTCTTGTCCTGTTCTCGGGGAACCCGGGAGGAGGAGCACACACAGAGGAACAGACCAGCTCGGTCCCAATTTCAACCTAAGACCAACCCATTTTTGTCCCTACCCCAGACTGACAGACCTAACATCACACCTCTCTCTCTCCCCCCACCCCATCTTGCCCCATTTTCAAAAGACAGTTTCAATTGGAAATCTACTCCCCCCCTGGGGCCCACAGATATCTCTCCCTTCCCCATCTTGTGTGGACAGCGGTCCCTTCTTCTTCCCTGGAACCCATCAACAGCCGCTCTCGAATAGCCCCCATCTGAGTGCATGCCAGGTTGTCTGCAACAGGGAGAGGAAGCCAGGAGGTCTGGACCTACCTTGGCCCAGAGCTGGGTAAACAGAAACACAACCTGGGGCCTTGCAGAGTCTAGGTTCTGGGAGACACTCCTTCCGCCAGGGGGAGGGAGTCAGAATGATCCCGTGTTGGGCACCCCCTCCTGCTGCTGGAGGGTGTTTAGGAGGGCGCTTCATCTGCATTCCTGGTAGAGGTGCCTGCACGTGTCTTCCCTCCCTCCAGAGAGCTTCTGAGAGCAAGTCTGATTCCCAGGGAGTCCCCGTGCCTGGGGAGGGGTGAGGACCCCCTGTCTGTGACAGGTAGCGGACATAGATGCTCTGGAAAACCTTCTAAGAGGTCCACTTGCTGTGGAAGGAGCTTGGGTCTGCGGTTCCCCTGCCCAAATTCTTCCACTCCCTACCGTGATCTGGAGTAAATTGCTTAATACTCTCTGAGCCTCATCTGTTTCTTCTGTGAAGTGGGAGTAATAACAGTGGTCTCTTAGAATCATGCATAAAGTGCTTGGCATACGCCTGGCACATAGGTGGTGCTCCATCCATGCGAGCTGGTACTGTTATGCTCAAAAAATAAGTCCTGATCATCCCTTGTCCAGGGCCTTTGGCAAGTCCCTTCCCCTCTCTGAGCCTCACATTTTCCGTTTGTGAAATATCCAGTCCTCACATTTAAAGCTTGCCCGAGTCAGAGCCTGGGCCATGGAGGTCCTGTCCCAGATGGTTCTCCTGGGGCGGCTGGTGGTGGGGGGAGGTCCCTGGGGGAGCTAAGGACTGTCTATGACTTGCCTCCAGGCATAGGCAGCTTGCAGGAGGGCTTTCAGCTGCCACCAGAGGACTGCCCATGCCTTGATCTTGAGGTCTCAGGTTCCCCTGGGCTCTCAGACCCTCCCTCGGGAAACCCACTGGTCCTGCCGCCTGCCTCCCTACAGGCAGACACTTTCCTAACTTGAAACTTGCCTCAGCCCCCTCTCCCTCCCCGGGAGGTGGTTGTTCCCTAAATTCCCGGAGTCTCTCCCAGGAGCCCTAGTCCAGTGAATAGCACAGAGGACCGTCAGCCAGAAGCTAATGATTTCTCCTGGCTTCCACACCCCCACTCCAGAGGGACCCATGGGGAAACCTGTTTCATGCCTCATGCCCTGGAACTCCAGGAGGAACATTCCTGACCCTCACTTTGCCTCAGTTTCCTCTACTGTGAACGGAGTTTGTTCTGATTGTTCCATTTCACAACCTGAAGGGGAGGGGCATTGTGCTTCACCATATCAGATATACCATCAGTTGTTCTATGTGCAAGAATAAGAAAGCAAATGCTACTAATTAAACTAGGGCTTGTCTGCATCCTTATTTCAGATGTAAATGTGAAACTTACATTTATACATATGTAAGTTTTATTATTAATATATATGCTATATGGTGGTGGAGGTAACTCACTCGTGCCCAACTCTTGCAACCTCATGGATTGTAGCCTGCCAGGCTCCTCTGTCCATGGGATTTCGCAGGCAAGAACACTGGAGTGGGTTGCCATTTCCTGTTCCAGGGGATCTTCCCGACCCAAGGATTGAACTCACATCTCTTGCGCTCCAGGCGGATTCTTTACCGCTGAGCCACCAGGGAAGTCCCCATGTATGCTACATATGTATTCTACATTAAAATGTGTGTGTGTTTATCCTTTCCAATTTTTTGCGACCCCATGGACCATAGCCTGTCAGGCTCCTCTGTCTATGGGGATTCTCCTGGCAAGAATACTGGAGTAGGTGGCCATGCCCTCCTCCAGGGGATCTTCCCAACCCAGGGACTGAACCCAGGTCTCCCGCATTGCGGGTAGATTCTTTACTATCTGAGCCACCAGGGAATATTAATATTTATATCATAAAATATGCTTATATAATTATGAGAAAGGGTCATGAAAAACAATAAAGTGACTGAAGGGTTGTCTCCTTCAGGGTAGGGAGCCTTTACCCCAGAGAATCCAGCTCTGAGGCCATCCACCCTGGGCAGCCTTTCAGGAAGACTCCTGCTGAGAGGACTGGAGGAGGAGGACAAGTGGCATCTCAAATTGTAGATTTTTTTTTTTTTGGAAAGGGCCAGACTCTGAGAGGAGGGGGAAGGAGCTGGGGAGAAGATGGTGGGTAGGACAGAGCTACAGGCTCTGCTGTTGACTGGCTGGACTTCTGCCCAGGGCCGGCACCTCTCTGAGCCTTGGTCCGCTGGACAGTGAAGTGGGAAAAGCCGTAACAGCCATGTTGGCTGAGGTGCTCCCGTGTCCAGGCACTGTGTTTGGGCTTGAAGTGGTCTTCCAACCCCCAATTGTATGTGGTAGGTGCCAACGCCCTTTTAAATGAAAAAGAACATTGCCCAAGGTTTTCTGGTCTAAAGAGGACCAGAGCCAGGTTAAAAGCTCAATCTGACTCAAAATTTGGGAAGGAGACACCCCAAATGGTTATGTACATTCCTTGCCTCCCCCCTCCGACCCTACATGAAGAAATGGGAAGAGCCCCGCATACGGATGGATACTAAGGACCTCAATATGGTTAACTGCAAAGGGGTGGGGAAGCTAGAGAGAAGAAATAGCACCCATTAAATAGCTGTGGACTGGGAAATGAGCAGACCCTTCGGACTCGGGGACGGGGCTGCAGGAATTGTCCATCGAGGCCCACCCACTGCCCGTTCTGCTTTTACCTCGGAACCAACCCACCTGCAAGGAGGCTGACTCAGCTGTGGTCCCCAATTTACAGACAGGAACACTGAGGCTCAGAATGGGGAGAGACTTAATCCGTGTCACCGAAGAAGAAGAAGACTCGTCAAGGCCCGGGGCAGCATGGCACAGCCCCCAAAGTGGGGTGGCCTGACTTCCGCCCACTCTGCTGGAGCCCCACAGATGGAGCCCTGGGCCAAGACCACGCTGTACCCCGCCCCAGCCCACCCCCCGGCCGGTCACAACCCCTTGCTCCAGGAGAAATGCCGTGCCCCCCTGCAGGGATGCCCGTGGCATCTGGATGCCCGGATTCCAAACGCGAGAGGGAATGAGGGCAGGGGATTGGTCTCAGCACAAGCCTGGCCAGAGGAGAGTAGGTGGGCCCAGCAGTGGCCGGGGAAGTGGATCCTGGCTTCGGCTCCCACCCCTGCATCTGGTCTTCTAACACCCTCCTTGTTCCTCACTCTGGTCATCTGTTGTTGTTTAGTCGCTCAGTCATGTCTGACTCTTTGTGACCCCCATGGACTGTGGCCCGGCAGGTTCCTCTGTCCGTGGGATTTTCCAGGCAAGAATACTGGAGTGGGTTGCCATTTCCTTCTCCAGGGGATCTTCCCAACCCGGGGATCAAACCCCTGTTTCCTTGCATTGGCAGGCAGATTCTTTAGTGCTGAGCTCCCACCAGGGAAGCCCATGGTCATCTATAAAGCAGAAATAATTCTGGCAGAGCTCTTTGGTCTATGGTGAATAATTACCCTAATTGATTAGACCCCTGCCGTGTGCTGGGGGTGCTACCTCAGTTATCACTAACCCTCGTGATGCTTCTACAGGGTTGAGATTTTGTCCTCTCCATTTTACAGATGGGGAAGTTGAGGTTCAGACAGTAAATAACTTATTTCCTCTGGGTCTCAGAACCTGAGAGGTTCAGATAAGAAGGTCTTGAGGGCCCTTGTTTGTTTCTGTTTTTGTGAGATCTTAGTTCCCTGACCAGGGATGGAACCCAGGGCCACTGCCAAGTCCTAACCACTAGACTGCCAGGGAAGTCCTTCAAAGGCCCTTCTTCTAACATGACTTCTTGATGCAGAGCTGGGCTCTGACTCCGCTCTGCTGGCTGGTCACAGGGCCTCCCTCCATTCACGGCAATGGCTGGGTGCCAAGCGACCCGCTGTCGGACCCATCAAATCAGAGGACTCTTCTGTTGGGGGCAGGGGAGAGGCTGGTATCTTGCAGCCCAAGAGGGCTTCCGGGAAGAGCATGGCCTTCCCCTAGTTCCAGTATAGGGCTTCAGCTCTGGCAATCATGGAAGGAAAGGGCTTTCTGAGTGGCTGTTGCCTCTTGCAGAGTAGAAGAGAGACAGGAGAGATTCAAGGTTCAACATGTCTCCAAACCTTAAGCAGGTGGCAAGAATGAGATTCCAAGAAATTGGTATTCCAAACCAATTTTGGGGATAGGATTGCAACCACACGATTAAATTTCTGAGCATTATTCATCATTACTGACAGCAGTTAAGTTCATCCATGCCTCCCAGTACTTTTATGGGAGAGGTACAGTTATCATCCCCCTTTTACAGGTGAGAAAACCAAAGACAGAGAGGCTAGGTAACTTGCCCAACAACACACAGCTGGGAAGCTGTGGAGCTCAGATTCCAACCAGGCAGACTGGCTGCAGAGCCACGTTCCTGACTACCACACTCTGTTCTCATGGACCAGAATCAGATGCTTGAAGTTACAGTCATGGAATAGAATTAGAATCCTGGCATGAGAATTGTGGGCAGGATTCAGGATTTTATAATGTCAGACTCCACAGGGTTCTGAGATAGCATATCTAAATCTCTAGTTTATCAAGGGGCGGAACCGAGGCCTGGAGAGGGGAAGGGTCTCGCTCAAGGTCACAGCCTAGGCCAAGGGCAGAGCCTTGGACCCCCCTCTCGGTCCCCCACTGACTCTGGTCCAGGGTAGTTTCCTCTCCACGGCAGGCCCTCCTTGCCGCCCCCTGCCCTCCCCCCCGCCCACCCAGTGGCTCCCGGGCCCAGCCAGTCCCATTAGGGATTTTCCACCTCCCCAAAAAGGTTCTAATGACTGTCAGTCCTTGTGAAGCCTTAATTAATCTCAGAGGCATCGGCTCTGAGGAGACTGGGGGCTTTGGCCTTACGCAGATGAAGATTACGGCTCCATTTCATGTGGTGGTGGAGGAACGCCTCAGACATTCCTGCCAGCAATAAAAGCCACATGGCTTTCCAGCGTCGCCCTTGGAAAAGAAAAAAAAAAAGCGCAGCCCTTTGCGGAAAGAAATCAACTATGTGCTCTATGCATGGCATGAGATAAAAACGGGGTAGGACGAGGTGGAGAACAGTCGGTCTTTCATGCTGCCTCCGACGGCCCCCGAGCGTGGCAGGGCCCAGCGGTCGTGATCCCAGCTGCAGCTCCGGGGAAAGGGGGTGGCCCTCCGCGTGCTGGTGGAAGCCGGGGTGTCAGGGCCTCAGCTCCTCAACCTGAAGCAAGTCTGAGCCACACCAGGGGTCCCCACAGACGGGGCCAGCTTCTCGGGCCCGTGACCTGTGTAGTCACACAGAAGGGCCTTGCCCTTGGCTTCCTGCTCTGCCATCCCTGCCTTGACAATTCTTCATTACTTTTTGAACAAGGGGCCTGTATTTTCATTTTGCAATGATACGACTGGTCCTGCCCACAGGTCCTCCCATCAGCCAATTGCCATAGGTCTTCAGGTCCCTGGCACGGGTCCAGGCCTGGGGAGAGTGTTTTCTGAGCACCTACACTGTCTTGAGATGAACTTCAGAACAACTTCCTGAATTCGGCACATGTGGAAAACCGAGGCTCAGAGAGGTTTTCATGCAGCCAGGAAGCCTAGATTGGGAATCGGGTCTCTCTGACGCCAAAGCCAGTGCCTGAACCGCTGCCCATTCTGCAGTCTTTTACCATGCCCAGGGGGGATAGTGTTGTACACGGGCAGGTTTTTTTATTCGCCCAAAACAGAAGGGATAACTGAGGCCAGACCAGTGAAGGGACTCATGGTCATACCCAGTCAAAGGGGAGTGGGGTACTCTCTTCCAGGCTGGTAACAGTGGACCTGGGCCTAGACCCATAGGAACTGGTGGGGGTGGGTGTCCCCGTTTTATAGCTGTTTGTTCCACTTTTAAATTTATTAGGTCTTCTAGGTGGGTCATTGCCTTAAGTCTGGCCCGGGATGTAGTAGGAGTCCTGGCCCCAGATCTCCGTTCTAAACATCTGGAAGTCCTTCTTTGTGACTGACCTCCTCCACTCTTTCATGCTCCAGGATTCCTCTGCTACCCTCATTGGTTGGGGTAGCGGTTGTGTTTTGCACCTTGACAAACTCAAACCTGTCCTCCATGAATCAGAAAGTTGGGGCTGAATGGAGCCTAACTGTGGTCATGACTTATGACTGGCTCTAGCCCCTTACTCCTTGCTGGTGTCTCCAGGCAAGTTCCTTCCCTCTCCGGTCCTCCAACAAACCCCATCAGGGAGAGAAATGCATTGGCCCTCCTTGATCCCCAGGAGGACTGTCCATCTTCAGTGTTCTGGAATTCCATGTTAATCTGCAACTGGGAGCACTGAAGCCCAAGCAAGGTCAGGGACTTGTTCAAGGTCACACAGGCAACTGGACCCAACTCTGAGGCCCTGGGAGGAGTTGAGCCCGGGCTATGGAAGTTTCTATTTGTTCTTAGTCGAGGGGCATTGACTCTTTAGGTGGTTTGTGAGCCCACAGCTTTCAGGCACATCCCCAGGATCTGTTAACCTCCTTCCCTCCCAAAGTTCCATGGAGGTGAGGGGGGCCCTCTTGGTCCAGAAGAAGGAGGCTGTTGTACAAGAGTTGCAGGGAGAGTCACTCAGACCTTGATGTGGGGAAGAGTATTGAAGCCATGTCATTTGACCGACTGTTAAAGCAGCTGGGGACTTTGCCCTGAGAAATGTCCGGTCTGGGGCCTGAGAGCTCTGTTTTCAGGTCTCTGAAGAGTTGATACATGTCAGGGGGCCACATACATGTCGAGAGTGGAACTACAGCCAGTGGTTGTTGAACTCCATATGAAGAAAAGAAGCAGAGACAGAATGAGACATTCCTTGGGAGGTAGAGAGTTCCCCATTGTGGGAGGTATTCAAGTTGAGGTCAGGATATTGTAGTGGGATTACAAGTGTTGGATGGGACTGGAGGCTGGACCAGGCGCCAGTGTCCAGCCTAGGCTGGCTCATAGTAAGCGCTTATTGAACAAATGAGAGAATGAAACCAAAGTTTCATTTGTGACCTGACAGTTAGTGACACAGTGCCTACCAACTCTGAGTTCTCGCCCTGGCATTTTTACCTGCTAATGTGTGACCTGGGGCCTTCTCAAGCCTCAGCCTCCTCATCTGTAAAATGGGGAGAATTGACCATCTTCTCGGGTGGCACAATGGTAAAAAAATCGCCTGCCAGTGCAGAAGACGCAAGAGACACATGCTTGATCCCTGCATCGGGAGGATCCCTAGAGTGGGAAATGGCAATCTGCTCCAGTATTATTGCCTGGAAAATTCCATGGACAGATAAGCCTGGCTGGCTACTGTCCAGCGGGGGTTGCAAAGAGTCAGACATGACTGAGCACACACGCACGGCCATCTTCCGTGGTTTCCCCCCAAGTAAACTTTGGTAGTTCAATGGCTCACATCCTTTATTTCTGCCTTTCAGTTTATTCCAAAGTATCTACTCATAAATGGAAAATGACATTGAAAGCAACAAGCATATGAACAAGATGATGGTTAACATAAAGACCAGGAGAGTGGGTCCTCCCTCTGACCATGGCAGCAGGGAAGGAGAAAGAGGGATGTGATTGGGAAGAGGGTGTTGGTGGGAGCCCTAAGACCCACTTAGTGGGCTTTTTAAAAAGATGGGTGGTAGGTTTATAGGTCTCTATTTTATTATTATAACTTAAATAACATTTATATATACCACCGTTACTATATTCTGCAGTAAAGAAAAGCAAAAGATAAAAAATATTTTAAAAGCCCTTCCTCCCTGAAACTTCTGAAAAAAGAATAGACAAAAATGCTTAAATTTGCATAGAGTTGCAGAATTGCCCATGGTGCATCAAAATTGGGACATGTTTATTCTTGGCGAAATCACTGTTTCAACCAGATTGTCCTGTCCACCAGCTCACTCAGCTGAATCATCTGGTTGACTCGAAGCCATCCTCATCATGACAACCCCTCCATGCTGAGAATTTCCGTGTATCCAGCCCCTGCTAGGCATAGTCCCGACCGAGCTCATTAGACCTTACCAGCAGCCCTCCAAGTACCTGTCACTGGGCATCCTTTACAGGTGAGGGACTGAAGTGCAATGAATAAGTCTCCTGGAGCCAGTTAGGAAGGGGTGGAGCTGGGATTTAAACCAAGGTCTGTTGATGCTGAAATTGTGCATTGCTGTATGCAGCAGCCTCACCCCAGGGGCCAGGCCCCTCATTTACAATAACTAATGCTATTCACACTTTACATGTATCATATAATTTATCCTCACAGCCACCTTATGTGTTGCATGCACGAGTGCTAAGTTGCTTCAGTTGTGTCAGACTGTTAGCAACCCCATGGACTGTGGCCCACCAGGCTCCTCTGTCCATGGGATTCTCCAGGCAACTGGAGTCGGTTGCCATGCTGTCCTCCAGGGGGTCTTTCCCGACCCAGGGGTTGAACCTGGTCTTCTACGTCTCCTGCAATGGCAGGCAGGTTCTTTATCACTAGTGCCACCTAGGAAGCCCACCTTGTCTGTTAGGCAACCTTATTATTACTTCCATCATACCACTCGGAAAACTGAGGCATAGAAAGGTTAATAATTGGCTCCAGTTCATGCCCTGGGTGAATGTCAGAGCTGAGCTTTTGAACCTTGGCAACCTGAGCTGCCCTGCCTGGCCCACAGAGAGCATAGATATCATGGACGCAAGACAGAGCTGTGGCCCGGGTCCCACAGATGACCCCCAGGAACAAAAGGCCCGCAGGGGTAGATGAATGGGCTGATGCCAGAGTGATGCTGTTGTGCGCGCTCAGTCACTGCAGGCCGGTCCAACTCTTTGTGACCCTTTGATGGAGTGTAGCCCGCTAGGCTCCTCTGTCCATGAGATTCTCCAGGCAAGAATACTGGAATGGGTAGCTATTCCCTCCTCCAGGGGATCTTCCCAACCCAGGGATCGAACCCATGTCTCCTGTGTCTCCAGCACTGCAAGCAGATTGTTTACCGCTGAGCCACCTGGGAAGTCCGGAGTGATGCCAGTAATATGCAATGAGCAGTGGTCTGCTCCTCCTCACCTAGCAGGCCTGCGGCCCTTGGGACGGTGCTGAGGTTGAGGGCAGCGCCACATAGAGACTAGAGCAAGCTCATAAATTCCCACCTGGCATGTCCGAGCCACAGGCTCAGATACCAGGCACCCTTTGTCATTTGCTCTTGGCGTGAATTTGTCACTGGCAAGAAGATGATGTTCATCACTTGTGACTTTCGGGGTGCCCCTGGGTGGGCTTCTGGAAGGGGATCCTAGAATGTGCTCAGAACCTGGGTGGGGGCTGGGCCCTCCTCCTGCTCCATCTCTAAACTTCAATCAAACCAAGTTGGGGGGTGTGGGTGGGGGGCTTGATGGTCTGAAAGTCCTCAGCTCACAGAACCTGGTCCCATCCCAGGAGCACGGGAGAGAATGTTCCCAGTCCTACGGGGGAGCCCTGCACTTGATGAGGGGAAGAGCAGGAAAGGAAAAGGAGAAATAAGCAAATGGATGGAGGAGGCGCTAGATTCACTCAGTCAACAAACATTTTTCTGACCACTTACTATGTGCCAGGAGTTATTTTAGGTGCTGAGGATCCAGCAATGGACCTGATGGCTTTGATTCCAGCAGGGAAGACAGAAGATAAACAAGGCGTGAATACATACACACGCCAGCAAAATTAGTGTGTGTGCGCTAAGTCGATTCAGTCTTGTCTGACTCTGTGCAACCCTATGGACTGTAGCCCTCCAGGCTCCTCTGTCCATGGGATTTCTCCAGGCAAGAATACTGGAGTGGGTTGCCATGCCCTCCTCCAGGGGATCTTCCCGACCCAGGGATTGAACCCACGTCTCTTAGGTCTCCTACTTTGGCGATGGGTTCTCTACCAGCAGCACCCCCTGGGAAGCCTAGTGGTGGGTCACTAATTCCCTAGATGGGGCAGGGTGGCTGTCAGTGAAAGTCTCTTGAAGGAGGTGACATCTGAGCCAAGACCTGAGGTTGAAGGACTCAGGAGGAGGAAGGGAGCAGGGAACCGAAGTGAGGGCCCACGGCGAGGCAGGAACCCACTGCTCCCATCTGCCTTCTCCTGCCTTTTCTGCACCGGGAGTGTCCATGACTCTGAATCTTGTTTCTCGATTTCTGCTTCTCCCACAATAGCCCTGAGAAGCACGTGGGGGTGAATCTAAGCAGCCCAACCTGCCTCTGAAGAACCCGAGCTGGAGCTGGGAGGGGCCCGTACAGGACTCCTTCAAGCCCATCGCCAGCCTGGTGCTCCTCGGGCCAGCCCCCACCATCCAGCATGTTCTAAAACCTCCAGGTCCAGGCAGGCAGCAGCCAGAGTGGAGTCCGGCCCTGGGCACAGCTCCCCAGGGGTCATGGGGCTGGAAACGTGGACCGCTAGGCAGGGCCCAGGAGGGGCGGCGCTGGGCCCCCCCACCCGGGCGGGGGTCCCGAGCGGAAGGCGCCCGGCCCTGATTGGAACAAGGTGCCGGGCCCGGGAGCCCAGCCGGGCTCCATTGATCTTGCCCGGTGTTCCAGCCACCGGGCGGGGCCAGCGCCGGGCAGGCTGCCGGCTTTCCCAGGTGTGGGGACTCCCTGGGGGAATGGTGTCTCATGTGGTTGCGGGGTAGGCCTGCCACCCAGCACGTGGGGGAGGCCAGGGCGTTAGGGGCACGCTGGCAGTGTGTGTGTAGGGGGGTGGTCCGGAGACTTGGAATCCCACAGCTGGCCAGTGTCAGGCTCCTGGAGACAGGGTCTCCAACTCCAGGCTCCAAGACTCCAAGAATATCAGAATCTTTGTCATCAGGATGCACAGCTTTTAGGTGCTCACTGTATGCCAGACACAGTGCGGAGCACTTGGTACAGTTTAACTCCTAGCATCATCCCTCTGCCCAGGAGGCTGGGTTCTATGATCACCCCACTTTCAGGCAGTGAGACTGAGGTTCAGCAGGATCAGTGACCTGCCTAAGGTCACACTGTTACAAGGCTTTTGTCCTGGAATATAAGAGACCTAGAATCAGAGGGTCTTAGAGTGTGGGAATCACAGCCGGTCAATGTTGGAAGGAATCCCAGGTGGCGCAAGTGGTCAAGAATCTGCCTGCCAATGCAGGAGATACAGGAGATGAGGGTTTGATCCCTGGGTTGAGAAGATTCCCCTGCAGGAGGAAACGGCAACCCACTCCAGTGTCCTTGCCTGGGAAATCCCATGGACAGAGGAGCCTGGTGGGGTACAGTCGATGGAGTCTCGGAGAGTCAGACGCGACTGAGCACATATGGTGTTGGGAAGACCTTGAGGATCCTTAAGTCTAACTCATTGGAACCCCTTTTCCTTCTCAGCTTGCAGTATCTAGGAGGGCAGTTTGGCCTTTGATATGAGTGGGTGTTAGCAGAACAGGATGGTCTTGGGAGCAGGGGTTGAGGGCAGATGAGGGCAGGGAGTGGAGAGGGGCATCACTGATTCTGCCCTTCCAGTCAGCCCTGTGGGGTTCTTCATGACCACACCCACCTTCTATCTGTCTGTCCTCATCTCTTTCCACTCTCCCCTTCCCTCATTCCCCTCCAGCCATACTGGCCTTTTCGCTAGTCCTCAAACACACAGTTATATCCCCACCACCATGCCTTTGCACATGCTGTTCCCTCTGCCTGGAATGTCTTTACATTCAGTCCACGTGGCTCAATTCCCCACCTCAGTCAGGTTCCTGACACCCCAGTGAAAGGTCTTCTTGAAGCCCCAGCGGCAGGCAGATTAATGGCCCCCAGAGATGCCCATATCCCAGCCCCTGAAACTGAATACATTACTTCATGTGGCAAAAGGAAATTTGTAGATATGGTGAAGGTTTAGGACTTTGACATGAGGAGATTATTCTGGATTATCTGATGGGCCCAGTACATCACACGGGTCCCTACAAGTGGAAGAGGGAGGCAGAAGAGGACAGTCAGAGGGAGGTGTGATCGGGAAAACCAGAGATGATGGCATGAGAGACGTGGCCCAGCATTGCTGGCCGTGAAGACGGGAAAGGGCCACTATCAAGGAAAGCAGACGGCTCTTAGAAGCTGGGCACGATGAGGACGTGGATTCTCCCGTAGCCCCAGAGAGAAGCACAGCTCTGCCAACACCTTACTCTTAGCGAAACTCATGCAGGCTTTCTGACCCCCCCGATTTGTATGATAATAATGTCTGTTGCTTTAAACTACTGCATTGGCGGTGATTTGTTACAGCAAATCTTTTTCCATTTGGTTAGACTTGCCAGTTTTAGCAAATAAAAATACAGAATACTCAGTTAAATTGGATTTCAGATAAACAGAAATACTTTTTCAATCTAAACTTGTCGCAACAAGTGCAATCATTCATTGTTTATCTGAAATTAAACTGGCTTGGGTATCCTGTATTTTGTCTGGTAACTCTATTCCCAGTGATTAAAAAAAGGCTTAGGGTCATACTAGGATCTCAATAAGTATCTGTTGAATGACTGAAATAAATAAATGAATGAATGAATGAACATTAAATTTTAGCTTAAAAATCCTTTTGGCTCCCAGAATGCATGCAGGGTATATAACAACCAATCATGAAAGCAAACATTTTCATGACCCTTGCTATATACCAAATACCATTCTGAGTGCACTACAATTGCTAACTTAGTCAGTTCTTGCAATAACCCAATGAGGTCATTAGCCCATTTTACAGATGAGGAAACTGAGGCCCCGGAGGTTCAGTAACTTTCTCAGTCACACAGCCTGCAGAGCCAAGCAATTCAGGGCCCTTGAATTCCCTCACAGAACATTCTAGCTTTATATCTTAATACGCTTTCCCACACATAGCAGATTCTTTTTCTCTCATAGACCATGGTGCTTTGTGAGGGGTGGCTTCCCGCTTTTCTCTGACTGCAGAACCCTTGCTCATACGTCAAAGCCTGGTCCTAATTCCCCTTCATTGTGAGACTGTCTCCGATGCTCCCAGGAGGACTCGTCCCCTCCTCTGATTGCATTATAAGGACTTGCTTTTGTGTCCTTCACTCTCCCAGACTATGACCACCCTGAGGACAGAACTGAGTACTTTCAGTTCTTCAGCCCAGGAACTTAGAACTGAGCCTTCCTCTAGGGGGCTTTCCGGAAGCATTTAAGGACCAATGAATGAGTGAATGAATGAACAAAGGAATGAATGAACATCTATCTCACTCTGAGCCTCAGTTTTAGAGTCTATGAAAGGGGAAGAACAATCTCTAACCCCTACACCCTCCATCTCTGGAAGCAAAACACATTTTTTCCTAATTAGAAGGATAAAACACACTCATTAAAGAAAAATTGGAAAATAATGAAATTATGCAGAAGAAAATTAAAACCATCCCTAATCCTGCCACCCAGAACAATTGTTAATATTTTGGTTTTCAGCCTTCTGGTATTCTTACTATATGTATAGATTTAATTTCTTCTCTCCCTCCCTCTTTCTTTTCTTTTCTAACGATGGGAACCTATATTCCATGTTTTGAATCTGGTTTTGAAGCTCACCAGCCTGCAGTGGTGCATTTCCCCATGTTATTAATCCTCTCCTCAGCTGTGGGCGATGTGACTGCTGACTGGGCACGTTGGGGGTCAGAGTGTGGACAGACTCCCACCCCTGGCTCCCTTGTGGTCTGCCCTTTGGGGTGTTTCCAGATTTCAGTTATGAAGAAGACACTGCCTGGAATACCCCGGTGTGGAGGCCTTAGGCGCGTTCCTGGGTCCTCCCTTGGGGAACATTCCAGGACTGGGAAGCCTGCATGGACACTGTTGCGCCCTCAGCACTGCCTGCCCGCTGCTCCCCAGCCCCACTCCTACCACTGGCCTTGGCAGGAAACCCTGGGGATCATTTGGAAGAGTGGCCCCGTCTACATCCAAGGCCTCTCTGGTTCCATCCAGGCTGAAGATACTCGTGTACTCAGCCACTTGTCCCTAAGGCTCATGACTTCCATCTCAGACACCAGGTTCCAAATGCAGCAGCCTGAGACATCTCTGAGGGTGCTCACGGCCCCAGGCCTGCGTATACATCACACGTGCTAATAATTCAATGACTCAATTCATCACATAGCAGGCCCTGTGCATTTCTGTGCACCCCTACACCTCTCCTTAGCAGCTGGGATGACTGTGTCCCATCTTACGGATGAGATCCCTGAGGGCCTAAGAACTCAGTGGCTTGTAGAAGTCACAGAGCAAGGGAACAGGGCATCTGGGGTTCAGCTCCGGTTGGCCTGACTCGGTGTAAAGCCGACTCTTCTGCCCTGTCCTCCAGAGGCTGCACCCCTGTGGACCACTGATTCTGCCCTAAAGAGCTGTGAGCCTTGTAATCTGGGGTGCAAAGACCCAGTGCCACTGCCCCTTCTGGCTACTATCTGATGGGGCACTCCCCCAGCATAACTGGGAAGTCAACGGGAGATTTGAGCTACAAGTTGGGCGGGCCAGATCCTGCCCTCTCCTGCGTGTGTGTGCCCTCACCCTCTCCATCTGTGAAATGGGAGAGCAGGGACTCAGAGGACCTCCTGGGCGTGTGGCTTCTCTGAGGCCAGCAGTGGTGATAACTCGGCGCTGAGTCAAAGGGAGAGAGAACTTTGTCAGACAGGCCACGTCATCATAGGCAGCCAAGCCTGGTCCTTGGGGGGTTGGAGTAAGCAAGTCTGTGTCCTAGGCCAGGCTGGGGGGACCTGATAGCCCCAGATGGAACCTCCCCCCTCCAGCCCCAGCAGATGGGAGGCTATTTTTTAACCAACCCCACAGGAAGAAGAGGCCAGAAATGAGCTCGGGCGGGGTTAACCCAGGTCCCTGGGGACCCCTCCTATTTGCATCCTCTTCTCCCGCAGCAGCCAGGGAGCTAAGTGGACTTCACCTGGAGCTTCCTGGAGCCTTCCAGAGCTCCCAGCAGATCAGGCTGCTGGAGCTAGAAGGTCCCTGCATGGTCCCCATGTGATGGGCGGGAAAACCGAAGCCCAGAGGGGTTGGACCGGGCCTGCCTTCCTCACCGCCTCTCTGCCATGTGCTTCCACCTCCTCTGCCTCTACCTTTCTGGGGTGACCCAGGGCGGGACCTTCCTGCATGGCCTCAGTTTCCCCACTTGTAAGGTCCCTTCCGGGCATCTCTGAAGCCGTTCCCAGCTGGAGAACCTCCTTCTGAGCTGGGGCCGCCACTCTGGCCCATCTGTCCTGGGTTTCCCAAAGGCCTCATCCCTCTCGAAGCATCAGCTGCATGCACAGCCCAGTAGCAGGTGTCTGGGGACCCCCCCCCCGACCCAGGAAGAGGATGAACCTCCTGGCCCAAGAAACGGGGACCAGTCTGGGTAGGGGTAAAACTGCTTCCCCTGCGGTCTCCCTCAGACCACACCACCAGATGTCCCCGGGTCCCCGCAGGCAGGGGTTCCTGAAAAGTTGGGTGTCTGTCACGGCGGGTGCAGCCTCTGATGTGTGTTTGCCTCTGTGAGTGGGGGTGGGGGGAGCATGGGGGTTGGTGGGCACACAGCCCGGGGGCCTAACACAGAGGGGTTACCAGACTTTGGCTGCTGAACTGGGGCAGCTTGTGGCGGTGACCCGACCACACCCACAGCTCCTACCCAGAGCCCTGGACTGGGGCTGGGCTAGCCTGAAGGTGGGAGGCATGTGGGGGGGAGTGCCTGAAGGGCAGGCGTACAGGTGGGGAGGGGCACAGGTGAGGGAGGGGGTACATGTGGGGAAGGTGTGCCCGTGGGGGATGGACCTCAGGGAACAGCGGCCTCTGTGGGTGAGGGTTACATGTGAGGGAGGGGTGCATGTGGGTGAAGGCACAGCCCCCAGATGCCATCAGGGCCCCCAGGAGCTGGGACCCCAGTGAATGCTTGCAGGGAGCTGACTCTGACTTACCTCCTTCCTATTGTCTGTTTCAAACAATACCATCAGTAAATAACGTTAATTGTGTTAGTCGTTTGTGTTCAATCACTTAGTTGTGTCCAACTCTTTGCAACCCTGTGGACTGTAGCCCACCAGGCTCCTCTGTCCAAGGGATTCTCCAGGCAAGAATACTGGAGTGGGTTGCCAGGCCCTCCTCCAGGGGATCTTCCCGACCCAGGGATTGAACATTCGTCTCCTGCATCTCCTGCATTAGCAGGCAGAGTCTTTCCCACTGAGCAACTGGGGAAGTCGCTCAGTCGTGTCCAACTGTTTGCAGCCCCATGGACTGCTTAGCCCACCAGGCTCCTCTGTCTGTGGAATTCTCTAGGCAAGAATGCTGGAGTGGGTTGCCATCCCCTTGTCCAGGGGATCTTCCAGACCCAGGAATTGAACCCAAGTCTCCTGCGTGGCAGGCAGATTCTCTACTGTCTGAGCAACATTAATTGAGTTCCTTATATAACACACCCCTGTCCGTATGATACAAGTAATATGAGTGCAATGAAAACCTTGGAAAAATACAGAAAAACCACCTAAAAAATGTTAAAGCTGGAAATCTTAGCACCAGAGTAAATGCCATGCATCTTTGAGGAGGAAGGAGTTGGCAGAGCTTTTTAATCTAATCATCTTAGTTCTCATACCCTGAGCATTTCAATGGGGCTATGGGCAGAGCTAAGCACTTGAAATATTATTTTGGTTAATTCTCTGAACTGTTATTTTCCCCCTTGTCCAGATGAGGAAACTGTGTGAAAGGGAGGTTAAATATATCCCGGGAGTAAGTAGCAGAGCTAAGATTCAGACCCAGACCTGGCTAATTTGAAAGTGCAGATCATCCCAGGGGTGGGATCCAGGGCTTGGCTCCCCTGAGAAAACTGTGTTCCCTTATTCATTCCTCCGGAGGTATTTACTGAGCTCTCCTAGGAATCAAACCTAGCTCACCACTGGGAACCTGGTTGTGAACAAGACAGGCCCTAATCGGAGCCCCAAATGGTCACAGACTGAGCCCCATCCCTGACCACAGCTTGGTCCCCTACCCACTGTCCCTGGCTGAGCTGTGGTCCCGCCTCCCCCGTCAGCAGGGGCCTCTGTGAGCTTATCGCGGAGGGCCACGATGTGTCCGAAGGCAAGGCCAGGTGCCTGCCTCACCGTCCCATTGTTTGCTCAGGCAGGGAGACCCTCAGGAGCCCACCCAACGCCCCCGGCCCAACACTCTGGGCCAAGCCCCCCCAACCTGGGGCCGGGGGCAGAGAAGCCCAGCTTCCATCCTGCCTTGGCTGAATGGCAAGCCTCCTCTCACAGCATGGGGCCACCCTGGAGTCTGAGCTGGCATGTACCCTCCGGCAGCCCCTTTGAGCCAAGGACAAAGTTATTAGGAATGTCGAGAGGCAACCGCGGAGCATGACACACGTGTGGGGCCTTCCGAACTTGGAGCGCTGCACCATCCCGTGGGTTACAGCCCATGAAGCTGGTCCTGCTTGAGGGAGGGACCCAGCTCAGCCATTCAACTTCCACCCCAGCAACAAAGCCCCTGACATGCGGGGGTGCAGGGAGGAGTATGGGGTGTGTATCCAGCGTGTGCACTCAGGAGCTGCCTTTCTTGTCCTGGGCTGTGCCCGCGGAGGACCCTGTGGCAGTGGGGAGCAGAGCCTGGCATCCAACCCCAGCTCCACCCCCTACACATGATGTGAACTTAGGCAAGTGACTTCACTTCTCTGGGCCTTACTTTCCTCCTCTGCAAAATGGGGACAAAAATACCAACCACTCGGGGTCTCAGAGTTAGCAATGACATCAACTGTTGAACCCACAATTTCAGAGGTGACTTGGGGCAGAGGAATATTCCCCTGGACATGCAAGGGGGTCCATGAACTGGGGTAGAAGCATGTCTGTGCTGCTCACCCCGTGTGGGGGACCCAAATAGAAAATTCCAGAGGACTGCTGCAAGATGCCTAGGCAGGAGGCTTGGGGCAGTGCTGGACCATACATAATCTGCACCAGGTGGGAGGGACTCCAGGGAGAGGGACTCCAGCCTGGAGGGAGAGGCCCCCACCGAAGGGCTCAGAGTGCCCTTATGAGAGGGGCAGCAGGGTCTCTCCCTGCCAAATGGGAAAGGAGCCCTTTGCTTGCACAATGTGTGGACCTGGGTCAGCCATCGGACTTTGGCCTGGCTCTTGGAGTGCTCTCTGAGCTCAGCTTTGGCTCAACATCCCCCACCTCGGGGCTCCCACCGCTCCGTGCCTCAGTTTCCCCAACTATGCACTGATGGAGGAGAAGAACACCATCCATCGAGTGCCTTCTCTGTAGACCACATGCTGTGTTTTACAAACCTCCCCATCTTGGTCCTTAAATGACTGCTTGCCCATTTCTCAGATGAGGAAACTGTAACCCAGCAAAGGTAATGACTAACCCAGCAAGAAAGCAGCAGAGCTGATTCTGCTTGGGGAGGCTTGCAGAAGTGCCGCCAGCCTTTCCCAGGAAGGAGGCCAGTGGAAGCTGAGGGATGTTCCTTTATCTGGGGAAACCTCAGTTGTTAATAACTCGGAGCTATGGTGAGGTGCACAGGCTCCAGATGCAGGTTTGAGCCTCAACTCGGTGATCTTGGGCAGGCAGTTTAGTATCTCTGGGTTTCAGTGGTCTCATGCATAAAACAGGCTTAATATTGGTATTTATTTTGTAGGGTTGTAAGGATTAAGACTGGAGAAGGAAATGGCAACCCACTCCAGTACTATTGCCTGGAAATTCCCATGGATGGAGGAGCCTGATAGACTGCAGTCCATGGG
Source organism: Muntiacus reevesi (assembly GCF_963930625.1). Classification (NCBI taxonomy): domain Eukaryota; kingdom Metazoa; phylum Chordata; class Mammalia; order Artiodactyla; family Cervidae; genus Muntiacus; species Muntiacus reevesi. The sequence continues at coordinate 109,824,330 of NC_089251.1, forward strand.
GTCACAAAGAGTCGGACACGACTGAGAGACTTCACTTTCACTTCAAGGATTAAGAGGGGCTTCCCTGGTGGCTCAGATGGTAAAGCGTCTGACCGCAATGTGGAGACCCGGGTTCGATTCCTGGGTTGGGAAGATCCCCTGGAGAAGGAAATGGCAACCCACTCCAGTACTCTCACCTGGAAAATTCCATGGACAGAGGAGCCCAGTGGGCTACAGTCCATGGGGTCGCAAAGTGTCAGACACAACTGAGCGACTTCACTTTCACTTTCAAGGATTAAGAGAGCAGAGCACTTAGTGCCTGACATATGGTAAGAGTCATGTAAGTGTTGGATGCTAATAGGACTCCTTAAGAGTTGTCATAGTTTATATTTTCTAGACCATCATGCCTGGAGAAGGGAAAAGCTACCTACTCCAGTACTCTGGCCTGAAGAATGCTAGACAATCATGCATTTATCGATTCCACTTTTGTACTTTCCGTTTTGTATTTAGGATCCAGCAAATTTCCCTTTCAAGTTTCACATAACTTCCTAGGTCCTTGAGAAGGTAACTCTCTGCTCCCACAATGGATTGAATAAATTATCCCGAGAGCAACTTTTCCTTAAGCGGGCTCTCAGCGCACAGGCTCCTTTGAGCAGCCAATGTCTGTTAGCATATCAAAGGCTGAAATGTCCTCCACAAACCCCTCGGTGGAGCGCTGGTTGGTACAATCATTCTCTATCTTGTTTGGTCACAGAGTCCCCTTTATGTCTTTTTCTTTTTAGACTGATTTTTACTGGAGTATAGTTGCTTTACAGTGTTATGCTAGTTTCCGCCGTAGAGCAGAGTGAATCAAATAGATACATATATACCTCCACTCTTTTTTAGATTCCTTCGCTTCCCACTTAGGTCACCACGGAGCACTGAGTAGAATCCCCATGCAGTAGGTTCTCACTAGTTAACCGTTTTATGTATAGCTGTGTATACATGTCAACCTTAATCTTCCCATTCATCCCACCCCCACCGGGACCCCCTCCCCAACTCCCGGTAACCTTAAGTTTGTTTTCTACATCTGTGACTCTACTTCTGCTTTGCAAATAACTTACTGTACTATTTTTCTAGATTCCATGCATGAGTGGTGTGATACGATATTTATCTTTCCTCTGTTTGACTTACTCTACTCCGTATGACAATCTCTGCGCCCATCCATGTTGCTGCAAGTGGCGTTATTTTGCTCCTTTCCATGAGCCTCCTTTGTTTCTGCTCGGCACCTGACGACATCTGCCGAACACACGTCGGGAGATGTCCCACTCATTTCCTGGTTTCTAGGAAATGGCAGAGATGTGAGCAGAGCCCCCCACAGAGATGAGTGAGTGGGTCCACCTCTACGGAAATCATCTCCAGTAACCCGCTTCCACTGCTCAGCTGGTCCCCTGCGTTCTCATCATCACTGTCTGATTCAGTTCCCACAGCATCCTCGTAAGGTCAGTAGCGTCAATATCCCCATCTTACAGATGAGGAAATTGAGGTTCACTGAGGTTAAATGGCCACACAGCCAGTAAGTGGCAGATACAGGAGGCAAACCCACAGCTTCTGATTCTAAACCCCACATTCTTTCTCCTGAACATTGATAGGAAAAATAAAAATAGATCTCATTCTTACAAGATCGATCTTTCCTGGTGATATGCTTTTAAAAATCTAAAGCCTCCTCGCCATAGCACTGAATACACTACAAACTTAAATGTTTAGCAGCTTGCTTCTGCTTATAAAAAGCAGTTCACGATGGTTGGGTATAAGACTTTTCAAACATTCTGAGCTGGAAAATGAAAAACTTCATAACCTCACCTCAAGAGATAATGTGGGTTGACAGCTGGGCACATATTCTGCTAGGTCTGGATGGTCCAACATGTGCTATTTAAATAAAAATAGTTAAGATAAAATAATATTAAAAATTCAGTCCTTTATTAAGACTCATTGTGGACGTGGGCCAGCCCATTTCAAGCATTCAGTATTTACACGCAGTGAGTGGCTACAGCGTCAGACAGTAGAGACAGAACATTTTCATCATCGCAGAAAGTTCTATTGAATAGCATCACTCTAGACTCTTGCAAGACATATCCCAACATATATACATACTGATTATTAATATACTTGGTGAAGTTCCTGGATATGTCATAAGTCTCTGTATGGCCTCACCCACAAAGGGAACAACCCTCTAGAGGCAAAAACCAGACACAGGGGAAAAGAGTCTAGACCGAAATACACTGAATGATAGCGGTTTTCTCTGGGTTTGAGATTACAGAGTTTATTTTTACATTTCCTAGGTCCTTCAGGTGATCGACAACCTAAAATGCAGGAGGGGTGGGCATTTGGTGAATTCATGTTTTCCCTAAAGTTCTTGCTGGTTCTAAAAGCTTCAAGGGATGTGCTTACATAAGGCTTCATTTATCATTATTTTTTAAATTGTGGATGCATGAAGAATGGAAGCCTGCACAAGTCAAAGGAATGAAGCATAAGAAGGAGAAGCAGACAGAGGTTCATTTTCAGCCTAGGGTCCCTCCTGCTCAGGGCTGTTCTAGGCAGGATCGGCTTCACGGACATGCAGGTCAAGCAGTCACACAGGGTCCCTTGTTTAGAAGAGCCCCCACTGGGACTTCCCACTGGGTGGTCCAGTGGTTAAGAATCTGCCTTCCAGTGCGGGGGACTCGGGTTCGATCCCTGGTCGGGGAACTAAGATCCCACATGCCACTGGGCAACTAAGCTGGCTGTGCCCTGCCCACAACCACTGAGCCTGCACACCACATCTGAGACCCAATGCAGCCAAAGATAAATAAATAAATATTTTTTAAAAAGAAAAAGAAGAGCCCCACTCTTGGTTTCATGCTCTGTATTTTGCCGTCCTGAAATTCTGTTTGGTTTTGAACAAGGGGCCCTGCATTCTCCTTTTGCTCTGTGCCCTGCAAGTTGTTCCATGGGCACCGGTCCCGGGATTCTCCCCGGAATGGGTCTCCTTTTGGCTGATCTGAACCATTGACTTGTCCTCGTCAGACCACAGATGAGCCCATCCATGGTGCACTCTACGTGCCTGAGAACAAGTTTGCTTTACTTACTAAGATGTGTGTCTAGAGAGTGATAAAAATAGGACTCGCAAGCGGGTGCAGGAGGGCCCCTGTGGTCTCTGCTCACACACAGGAGCTCAAGGCGCATGTCTACACTGGCCTATTTCAGAGACAGCGGCCTGGTGCATCATGGGATGCATGCCCCACATCACCACTTCGCTTGGATCCTGCCTGGACCCCACTGCCTTGAAGGCCATGCCCAGCCTCTAGGCTTGGCTTACCTTCCTTCTAGCATCTTCTCCCTCCACATCGCTGCAGGACCCACAGACCCTCCCATCTCTAAGCAAGCGTCTTTACAAGGTCCTTCTGCCAAACCTTTGCTGATGCCATTTATTCTGCCTGGAACACCAATGTTCCTCCCTTACAAGATCTGTCTATCCCAGATTCTATCCTTTCTGGGAAGCCTGGAAGTATGTGAGAGGGCCTGAAGGTACTCTAGTGGCATAGAACAGAATATGGATCACCTTGCCTGGAGGAATCAGGGAGGCCTCCATGGAGGTGGTGAGCTGGGACCTTAAAGAACCCTAACCCTAACCTGTCTGCCAGGTAGAAAGGAGACTTTTGTTGGGTTGGCTTTGATATCAGACAGATTCTGACATGAATTTGGGCTTTGCCAGTTACTAGCTGCATGACGTTGGGTTAGTTACTTCCTTTTGCTGAGCCTCAGTTTCTTCATCTGTAAAATGGGGATGACATCGATCACACCACATGGATTAGAGATTAACTGATTAACTAAAATGGGAGTTCCCACAGTGCCTGGCAAGTGGGAATGACACAGTGGGAATGACACAGCAAGTCATTAAAAAACATGGTTCCCTTCTCTTTCCTTAGGGTCTTTCTCCTGTGAGATGTTTGTTTCAGCCCCTCACCTGTCACTCTGGCTCTGTTTATTCATCTCTGCAATAAAGGTAGTGGTGCCCAGCGCATGGACCTGTGATGAGGATTCAATGCGGGTAATGGGAACATTTACAGAAATCCCAGGAGGCTGAGATTCTGTATCGATAGGAAGTATATCAGTCAAAGAGGGGCTGGCCTTTCTCACTGGGGCATTTTCCTGAGCTGGCCTTTCTCACTGGGGCATTTTCCTGAGAAAAACTCTTTCCATACATCACCGGGCTCCAGGAAGGAAGGCAGCTTTGTCTGTTTTGTCCGCTCGTGAATCCTCAATGCCCAGCACAGTGTTTGGCAGGCAGATGGTACTCAGTAAATGACCACTGAACAGCACCAGTTGGCCCACATCGCACCCAGGCCCTGGGCACTGGGAATGGGAGAATCCAGGGAAACCAACCCTTCCCAGCGAACCTGTCTTCAGACGGGGGCCACAGTACAGGTCACTAGCATTTCCCGAGCACCTACAATATGTAAGGCTCCGCCCAGCCCAGGGCAGACCCTGGCTCCGCTGCCAGATGGGAGAGAACCCGGGGGGAAGGTGACAGGCACAGGGGCGTGGGAAGAGGAACAGGCTGCCAGGCGGCCGGCGGGGTCTTGATTGGGCAGGAGCAGACCCACCCCACGCTGGGGGGGGACCCAGTTTACCTGCTACTAGCAGGGCGGGGCTGCCCCTTCTTCTTCTTTGTTTTGAAAAACTAAAGTTCCCCCCCCTAAATTTATAAGTAATACATGTTCAGGGCTTGCAACTTTGGAAAACCAGGCATCCCTGGTGGCTCAGTGGTAATGAATCCTCCTGCCAATGCAGGAGACATGTGTTCGATCCCTGATCCGGGAAGATCTCACCTGCCCCAGAGCAACCAAGCCCAGGCGCCATGATCATTGATCCTGTGTCCTAGAGCCCCGGAGCCACAACTACCGAGCCCACGTGCTGTAGCCACTGAAGCCCACTCGCCCTAGAACCCGTGCTCTGCCATGAGAGAAGCCACCACAGTGAGAAGCCTGCATGCCACAGCTAGAGAATAGCTCCTACTTGCCGCAACTGGAGAAAGCCTACTCACAGCAACGAAGATCCAGCATGGCCAAAGATAGATAAATAAAAATTGAAAAAATTTTGGAAAAGCTACAATCAAAAGAATTAGAAATAAATGCTCCCCACGATCATTGCTTCATGTCGCACAAACGACAGCATTTTTGTGTTTTCCCTCCGGCCTTTTTTCTAAGGTGGACCTGCTTCCACGGGTGGTGTCCTCCGCCCTCTGGGAGGGGACACGGCTGCTCTATAGGGGAGAACCAGGCTCAGTGCCGTGAGCCCTCGCTACCCAGGACATGGGGCTTCTTGCTCCAGCCATCTTGTCTCTGTTGCATCTTGCTAGCCGGAGCTGTGGGTGGGAGGCTACGTCCATGGGGGCAAGGAGGATGGAAAGAAAGTCCTCGGGGGGGGGCACTTCTTGGGGCCGTAGTGGTGTGTTTGTCGTTAGCTACAGGGCAGCTGGGCGAGTTGAGTCTGAGGCAGGGGCATGACCAAAATGGACCTCCCTTCTCCTCCCCATCCCCTTTCTTTTCACCCTTTTCATTTGTGCACCCCACGTTTTCCTTCCCTTATGTCTTCCACTCGCTCTACACCCAGCCACTGTTCTCCTCTTTACAAAGGTGAGCAGATCCCTGAAATTACCCTGCATTCGAAAAAAAGCCCAGTGGGCAACCCTTCACCCCAGAGGGGCCAAACGCTATGGTGGAATTTCAGTCAGATGCTCTGGGGGGCGGCTAACTTCGGTCACCTCAGCAAATCGTAAGTTATGGGCATCCGCCCTCTCCGCCCACACGTAAGTCTGAACCTTTTGCCAAAAACACTTTTCCCAGACGCAAAAGAAAACCCCAAAGAGGAACCTAAACCTTCACACGGCTGTGCCGATTGGACATGAGGGCTCAGACTCCCACCAGCAAGCGTTGTTTCAAAGAACGAGCCAGACGGTGAAGAGGAAGTAAGGGGAGAAGCTGGAACCCTCCCGAGGGTCCGTGTTGGTCCATCCATTCATTGGTCCTTTCACTCCCCCTCTACTTCCTCCTCAAAGCCCATCCTGCGCCGGGAGCACCCCGCTTGCCAGGAGGAGGGTAGGGGGTAGTGCGGGCAGGAGCAGGGCACTCCTGAGGCCTGGAGAGGAAAAGCGGGGGAACCCAGGAAGGCTCCCCAGAAGGGGAGGTCTTAATAGACTGGGCCTTGAGAAGAGAGAGATGAGTTTCTCACCTTCCCCATCCAGTTCAGAGTCAGACTCTTGCCCAGGAGGAACAGGAACACTACATAGTCATAATTTCCATAATTAGGGAGGTCTTGCCTCTGCGCCAAGCCCTGTATTAAGCATGTAATATACATAAGCTCATTAACACACCCAACATGCCTTAAGGTGGCTACCGTTTGTTCTCCCCATTGTACGGATGAGAAAACTGAGTTCAGAGAGGCCACACCTTGCCCGCGGCCACATAGCAAGGAAGTGGCAGGACCTGGCTGCAGCCTGGGCTTGTGACTAACTGCGTTTCACGCTGGCTCTTCTCCATCCCCGTCTCTCAGAGCCATTGACAAGGGGCCTGACGGTCCTCCTTACAGGCTCCCTGCGCTGTCCTCTCCAGGGGATCACCAGGGGGTCGGTGTTAGAGACAGAGCTGTGGGTTTGACACGGGAATGTCCGCCGTTGGTGAACGGGGCAGGGCACAGGGCCGAGAGAACGAGGAGGTGGCCGTGCTGAGCCAGCGCTCACTACAGGCCAAGCGTCATGCAGGCCTTCAGGCCAGGGCTGCCTTCTCTCTTGCAACCTCTCTAGCCCCATCTTACGGAGGAGGAAACCGATTCAAAGAGCTGAAGTCACGTGTTGGGTCACCCAGCTAACCTAACAGCTTCAACCTGGCCTGACTCCTGAGCTATGTGTGAGGTCACGTGTGAGCAAGTGGCTGGGGAAAGTCGGTGTTCCCGCTATGTCCCGGCCTCACACAAGACCACATGCCTCTCTGGACCTCAGTTTCCCCATCTATAAACCAAGGTGGAGGCGCTCTGCCTGCCAGCTCCAACGTTTCTCCTGAATTCACTACTGTTCTTGCCTCTCGCTGTGTCTCCAGGTAGGACAGCCTCGCTCCCAACCCGGCTGTGTTCCTCCAGGAGGTGCCGTTTCAAGGAGGATAGGGAGGAGGACTCGGGCTCCAAATCCTCCCTTCCCACCTCCCCCTGTCCCCCTAACTTCCAGCAGGTAAGGCAGGCTACTGGGCACCAAGGCGGGAGTGACTGAGGCCCAGACCAGCCTGGGTCTGAAGCTCCCGGGAGGCTAGGGGTCCTTGATGGCCACAGGGTCCTGAGGAATACTGCTGGCAAGAGGGGATGTGTGAGCTCAGTCTTGGAGACTGGGTGAGGTTCCTTAGCTGCCAGTAGGGCACCCCCCTGCTTGGTGGGTTGGAGGAAGGGTCTGTAGATGAGGCATCCCCAGGAGACGGCCGGAGGACCAGCATCCTTCTGACCCACTGAACCCTTAGCCCAGACTCCAGTCTCCCCGCCGATGAAGGCATCAAGACTGGCTGCCAGGTGAGGATGGGGTGGGGTGGGTGGGGCGTGCCACTGCCTTCCTGCTTTCAGAGCCTTCTGGAAGGTCAGGCCCTGTTGCTTGGGGGCATCCGACTCCTGGCCCCCATCTCCCCCAAGAGCTCCCCCCCACCCCCCGGGTAGCCGAGGAGGCCTCAGCTTTGATGCGGCCACCTCCAGGCCAGGGTGTCAATGGGCTCTCTATGTGACCAGCGGGGCCGCTGGGGGCCGCCGGCCGCCGTCGTGGGCACGGGTGAGGCCTGGACACACAGTCCCACTGTGTGGGGCCGCCTCATGCCCGCCCAGACCCTGTGGCCAGTGGGGGGACTCCCAGGAATGCCCTTCCTGCCTGGGGGGTACTTTGGACAGGCAGGGTGGTCTGGGGAGACGGGCGTGTGCAGGGCGGCCTCAGGAGCCGCCGTCAAAGGGGCTCCGCAGAGGTGGCGCCAGGCAAGCGCCAGAGTGGGTGTGGGTGGCTGGCGGTCAGTCCCTTCATCTCCTGGGGCTGTGGGAGGAGGGGAAGCTGGCAAGGTCACGCTGCTCGGGGTGACCAACCATCGTGGGGTGCCCGGGACTCGGGAGGGTCCCCTGTTGTTTGCCCACTGCCTAGAGCTGAGCAAAGGACAAAGTGAGTGGCCTCTCTGGTCCGAGCCCCACTGTCTGGTAACCTCTGAGTCAGACTCTGCCCAGGGCCATTCTGTCCACCCCCTGCCTCTGCACAGGCCTGCCTCGCACCTGAGAGGCGGTTTCCCATTCCTTCCAGGTGTCTTCAGGGGCAGAGCTGCTGGCCAGCTGCCCACCACTGCTCAGAGAACCCCAGCCAGACAGGCCCATCCTAGTCCCCTTCCAGCACCTCACCCCACATGGCACCCCCCAGCCACCCCAGGAGGCACCCGGCATCATCACAGCCTTTCCTGCTTCCCCACCTTGCCCCCTGCCTGGGACATCCTTTCCCCGTTGATCACTTCCTCACCTTGCAAGGCCCAGCTCCAGGAGAACTGTCTGGCCAGTCGCCCTCTCTGATCCCCAAGCCCTCGTGTTCTTAGTCCTTTTTAACATTTATCCCAACCCGGTGCAATTTTCGGCTCACCCATCTCTTTCTACACCAGACCGTGACTTCTTCAAGGGTAGAGAGCCTGACCTAGTCACCCTTGCAGCTGAGCTCCCGGCACAAGGCCAGGCTCAAGATAATTCGAAAAATGAAGACGTTTAGCAAGCGCTAACTCTGTGCCAGTACCCTGCTTGTTTAATTCTCTCCAGAGCCCATGAGGTTGGTGTAATCATCGCTCCCATTTTACAGATGGGGAAACAGGCACAGAGAGGTGAAGCAACTTGCCCCGAGCTACAACACTCTGAAGGGCAGAGGCAGGAGTTGAGCCTGGAGCTCTGATTCCAGAAGCCAGCTTGAATCTCATATCTCCTCCTTGATGAGCTTGTGTGGAATTACTGAGTCAGGAAAACCTTCATCTCCCTGCAATTCCTGTACGTGGCCGTTTAGACCCATTTCCTGCAGTTCTCTCCTTGGAGGGGTGCCCTCCCTGAGTGTCCTGGGGAGGGTGCATTTTGGGGGTGCTGTGAGGGGGGCCCTGCTGCAAGAGGACACCCCAGGGGGTGCAGAGATAGGCCTCGTGGGCAGATCCAGAATGAAGGTGCTGGCCCTCCAAGGGCTGTGGACAGGCCCTCGGGCATTCCCAGGCCACAGTCCCGTTTGTCTGGTGGGGACCCCAAGGCCCATAGTCATGCAGTGTATTCTTAGACCTCAGCTTCCCCAATTGTCAAAGAGAGGATCCATGCCTAGGAGATCCTCGGGAGAAGCAATGGGAGAAGGTGGAGAATTGCACCCCAGGAACCCCCTTCACCCTCTCAGTGTCTGGAATGCTGCCATCAGTCTGCCGGCTCAGTGGGATAAGCATCACCCTCTTCTCATCTGCTCCTCACCCTCTAATTCAGGTAGGGATCAAATGCCTCTCCACACTCTCCCCATCCTCCCAGGTGGCTCAGTGGTAAAGAATCTGCCTGCCCCTGCAGGGAACACAGGAGACCCAGGTTAGATCCCTGGGTCAGGAAGATCTCCTGGAGGAGGAAATGGCAACTCACGCCAGTATTCTTGCCTGGAGGATCCCATGGATAGAGCATCTGGCCAGCACACATGCACGCATGCCAGGTTCTCCCCAAACCTCTTCATCACAGAGAACTGAGAGGAGTTCTGGAATCTGGAACCCAATTTGAAAAACCTCTCAAGAGGTGGTGATGCCCTGAGACCCGCTTGCTCTACCACTTCCGGTTAAGGAACCAGGACCATAGGCCTGAATTCAGGGACTCCATGGACTCAGGCAGGAAACACATGACGTCTTTCCTTTCACTGACCTCTAGCTAAAGTTTAGCATCTTTTTTCCATGGTGACTTTATGGACATCCTTCAGTCTCCTTAGGGCTGTCACGATTCTCCTGAAATTCTGTGGACGCCCATTCCTGTCGCAACACGGCCCTTACCATCTCCACTGAGAGGCCCGTGGTCACAGTGTCACACACTGGCTTATTTTATAGTTTGAAGACAGCGTTTCTATAGATTTGAGGGTTTTTTTTTTCCATAGTTCTTTGTATTTTGTTTTATGCATTTAAAAATATGACTCTGAGGAGTCCATAAGCTTTCTGCGAGTCCACAAAGGTCCCCGGCTCCAGGCAGGTTAAGGACCTTGCGTGGATTAGCATGAGGCGAGAGTTGCAGGACCCCGGGGTTGGATCTCTCTCGAAAACCTCCAGAGACAGAATCTGGGAGGCAGATCCGTTCAAGTGAGTGGGAAGTGGGAGGGATAGAACTGGGCAAGAGAGTGGGGCCAGATTGCGTGGACAGGACTCGGAACTTCAGGGAAAGCTTCAGACAGCAGACTGAGCACCCCCCCCCCACCACACACACACACCCTGGCTTACCAGATCACTCCCCAGGGATCAGCGCGCTCTGCCCGGCAGCCTCCCATCTCTGTGCACACAGCCAGCTCAAAGCCCAGCTGTCCCCTCCCTCTCCCTCCGGGTCACCTCTACCATCTCTCAGGAGCCCACCCTGGGTGGGTGGCCCTTTAGTCCCGGCTCCTAAATTTCCTTTGTTTCAAGCTCAACGTTTCTCCATCTTGCTCACGGAGGGAGAAGTACAGATTACAAAGACCCAGCAAATGGTTTTTATAAACTCCTGTTTTCTTGCCACAGCACTGCCTTTAATTAGCTTGGAGGACCACAAAGGGAGCAGCATTATACTAGGAGCTGCTGGAAGGAAGGAGCCCACAGCACTCGGCTCCCAGACCCAGGGCTATTGCTGGTCACCGGCCACCAGCAGGTTTGACGGGAGTGCCCCCGCCACGGGGACGGCAGCCCCCCCACAACCCTCCTCTCCCCCCACTCAGCACCCCGTCTGCAGCCACACAGCCTGCCTCAGACCTCTTCAGGGAGGAGGAGCGGGTCCAGCCCTCAGACAAGCCCGTGCAGAAGCCTTTGAACAATAAGTACCCAAATGTGCCTCGGTCCCTGCACGGAGCTGGCTGCCCAGGGACTGGCTCAGAGTCAGTACACAGCGGGACAGGCAGATGGGCAGATGGACAGTCAGACCGGCTACTGCATCTCAGCTGACCACCTCAGCAAAGCAAAGGCAGTGCCAGGCCCCCAAGCCCTGGAGTTCTGCAGTCCACTCCATCCCTCTGTTCCAGAGGAGAAGTCGGCCCCGTGTACAACCCCGAGGCGCTGCCCTCACACACAGGCCATTCCCAACCTCAGGCAATCAGAATGCACAGCCAGAGGGGCCTTCATTTGAGGCACAGAGAGGTTAAGTAACTTGTCTAAGGCTGCCCAGCAGGGTAGCCTCAGGGTCTCTTGACCCCCGATCTCAGGTGCCACAGCCCCATCTGGGCTCCCGCTACTTGGGGGGAAGGCAAAAAGGTGTTTTCTGAGGCCCGGGCACGTCACCTCGAAGGGCCAGACAGATAGGAACAGTCTCCGCCTGAGTTCTAGCCTCAATCAGAGGTTCCCAGCGGGGGATCTGGGAACTAAATCCTTTTTGAGGGACAAAACTTAGACCTCCGGGTCCCTCTAGGCCATAGACAGAAACAACTGATTTCTCCCCGTGACCAAATTCACAAACCTTCCCGAGGCCTGCTCCCCGCACTCTGATCCAGGCTCAGGGCCACCCAGAGTTGCATGCATTCCAACAAAAGCCTCGACCCCTTCCTCCCTCTGCTTCCCTAGTCCCAGGGGTTCCTCGGAAAATGCAGAGTTAGGGGAAGGTCCTTGGGAAGGTCTCTGAGTCTGCCAATGTAAGCCTTGCCCCCTGCCTGCTCTGTGGCCCTGGGCAGAAGGCGGCAGGGGCCCTGGGGAAAGGGAGGATCTGAGCATCTACCTGAGCACGGGTAGAGGGTCTGAGCACCCCAGGAGGGCCAGGGGCTAGGGGTGCAGGGCCCCGGAGCCCCACAGGGGAGGCAGGAATCACACCCGTGGGGTCACAGGGGCACCCCCGTGGCCTCTCCATCTCAAGACCCTCAGAGCTCTGATCTTTGAGGTTTTGAGGTCTTGTGGTATCCATGACCTCCACCAGGAACGGTCCCCACCAGGAACGGTCCCCACCAGCTGAGGATAAAAGTCCACAAAGATGTCCCACTCCAGGAGACCACGGAGGCCACCAAGCCCAGTTCCCACCTCCGGCTTTCAGAAGCCAGCGGATTTAGGTAACCAATCCTGGGCCCTCGAAGGCAGCCAGGGTGGGCGGTGGAGGGTCGCGGTCCGAGGCCTGGCCCCAGCTCCCCACCCGAAAGGGCGCTCATTACTCACCGCGGATGAAGGTCTGCGAGTAGGTCGGAAAGGAATCGAAGATGCTGTTCGATGCCATGCCCCGCTCTGAGGAAGGCGAGGTTTCAGCCCTTCTGGGGTTGGGTTGGGATGGATTGGTTGGCTGTTGTTTTATTTTTTCCTAGCTACTTTTGAAAATAAAGTGGGGGGGGGGGTTGCTTTTTGTTTGTTTTTTTTTCGTTTTGCCTCTTCCCCCCCCCCACCCCCACCTACTGCTACGAAAAAGAGAAAAGGAAAGAACGCGAGAGTGTGTGTGTGAGCGAGAGAGGAAAAAAATCCCCAAGGAAAGTAAGTTTCTGTTTGTACCCAAGAATTTGGATTCCCGGTCCCACAGGAATGTCTCGCCACAAATTTTCAACAGAAGCGCATGCAGAGTGTATCATTAGATGGCGGGAAGGGGCCTTCAGCAGCCAGGGCAGAAGTCGCGGGCGGTGAGAGCAGAACAGCCCTGCCCCGAGCGCCTCGGGAATGAATGAATGAGGCTCGCCCCCGTCAGAGCTCAGCTCAGTGGGTGCGAGGGCGGCCAGGGGTGGGAGGACCGGGAGCCAACCAGCTCCGGCGCAGGGCCCCCCGAAGGCGGCCGAGGGCCTGGCCTTGTGGTTCTGTGGTTGAGGGACCAGGCCTTCACGGTGTCAACTCAACCTCAGCTCACAGGATGCAAGAAGCTAGCTCGCGGCCTTGGCTCATTGGCTGGGCGGCAGTCACCTGGGCCGTGATGTCAGAGCCTCTTAGAAGATCTTGTGGCTGCCTCGCTCCCTTTTTAGAAAAAAAAAAAAAGAGAGAGAGAGAGAGAAAAGAAAGGGATGGCTTTTATTTGTGGGGCTGGCCTCAGCACGCGGCCCAAAAGCAGAACTGAAAGCGGCTGGAGCGGGAGTGGCCGGGCGGTGGTTTGGATCCTGTGGGAGACTCCTTTTTAATGAAGGCCAGTGTGGGCCCGGGGAAGCAGGGAGCCCCGGGAGCCCAGATCCCTCCAGGGCCCCCCATCTGGGCTGTGGGTGGTTGTCACCCGGCCATCGTCAACCAATTCAGTCCCAGAGAGGTGTCCACACGTGCGGCTGGGTGGCGCTTCAGGGAGATTTTATGAGAGTTGGTATCAGGCACCAAGGGAAACACATGAAGGGGCGTCACCGGAGCCCGTGGGCCTCCAGAAAGGGCTTCCTGGGGAAAGCCGGGGGCACGGCCTTGCCAAGGGGCCTTGTGCAGAGCTTGGGGTCTGAGGCCCGCACCCAGTCATTCAGGGCCCTTTGCTCTCTTTGCCCACCTGAGTGTCTCTATGGGGTTCTCTGTTCCAGCCTCGTGTGCCTGCACTTGCCTGCCTCTGGGCCTTTCCTCTTGCTCTCCGGTCCCCACTGCCTCCAACCCTCCCGGCTCCCAGTGCCCTTCGTCAGCCCTCTTTTTTGAATCCTTCAACTCCCAGAGGGACTCAGAAGTAGAAAAGACGAGGAGGATGATTCAACTTCACACTTCCGTGTTTTCCCAGAAGCCGGTCAGGCTTTGGGGGGAGGGTGGAAACTTCACCATTTCCCTGGAAAGCTGTACTACTGTCCCATTTCGTGGGCCAGACCACTGAGGCCCGAGGCATTGAAGTCAGCTCGTTCAAGGCCACACAGTACTCTGAGTGGAACTGGAATGTCAGCCTCTGGCTCATCAGGCTGGGCCTCAGCCACGACACCCCAGGGTTCTGTAGCATCCTCTAAGCCAAATCCTGAGGCTCCCAAGAGCCCTCTGCAGCCTGGGCCCCACCACCTGGCCTCTCCCAGGGAGCCCAAGCTTGGGCCCAGGCCCTGTCATCTCTGTAGGCTAACACAGGGAAGAAGGGGCATCCGGGGGAGGAGGAGCTTGTCCCAGGTCCCGGGAAGACTTGCTTCTGCTCACCGCCTCACTGGGTCACCTGGGAGTGGGATGCCCTTGGAAACTTGCGGCCTGTGTCTCACCTGAGTCCTCCTGGAGACTCAGTCTTCTGTTCCCTGTGGCAAGTGGATTGGGGTGGGGGTGGGGGTTCTAACTTCTCCAGGGAGGAAGCAGGTTTAAGTGAAAGGCGCAGGGCTCTGAGGTCAGATTCAACTTCTAGTCCAGCTCTGCTGAACCCCAGCTGCAACGCCGTGGGGCCAAGTCACTGCCCTACTCTGGGCCTCAGCTTCCTTTCCTGTAGAATGGGGATAACACATTTCTCCGAGGACAGGCAACTAGGTGAGGACACCGTGACGGCTGGTTTCCTTGCCTGAGTCTGGGTGATGTAATCCGGGCTCTGTTATGAGTAAGTGCAGGAAAAGAGCCATCACGGTCACATAGGAGGATAGACTGCCCCTGCTGGAAACTCATTGGCTGGCCCGGCCTGGGCAGGGCTGGCGGGGTAGGGATGGGGGTGGGTCAGTGGCACAGCCCGCCAAGGGGCATTGGCCCTCCTGGCTAAATTTGGAGTGTTTTGAAGTCTGCCATGTTGTGAAACCAATCAGAGAGGAAAACAACTGGAAAGACCCCCCTTTAACAGAATGGAAACTGAGGCCCCCAGAGGGGCAGAGACACACGCTGAACTCACCAGTGAGTCAGTGGAACCCGGGCCCCTTGCTTCCCAGCCCAGGAGCTGTTTCCACTCTGCCAACGCCGCCTCGAGTTTCTAACGTACCACCCTACGCACTTGGCTGTTTTTTCCATACATAAGAGTGGGCTCCCCCATAACACCTATAATTTGGTCACTCTGAGGGACTCCCCCTCCCTGGGAAGCTGAGTTCAGGCCCGGGGGGGGGGGGCGTGGGGCTACATCTGTGAGGCAGGTGGCTTGTTGCCTTCCTGGGACCACGCAGCATAGGCCTGCTGGGCGACAAACTTGGTGTCTCCCTCAAGAGGCTTATAATCCCCGCGCGCCCTTTCAGAAGCGCGCACCAGACTTTGTACGAACCTCTGAAGGCTGCCAGGGAAGAACCTTCCTGAAGCCTGCCTTTGGTCCTCATGAGCTATGAGATCACGGGCAAAAGGCTTTTTCCTTTGAGCCTGCTTCCTCGCCCGTGAGACGGGACCCACTTACAATTGCAGAGGATTAAATGAAAAACACCGTGAACATGCCCGGCGTGTGGCAGGTGCCCAGTTCCCAGGACTCCTCTTGCTGCCATCTGACCATGCACCCTCTCAGGGTGTAGTGAGTAGTCGAGTATCCTTTTGTTCTCCACTGGAAAAAAAATATCCAATACCATAGACGCCTCTGAACTGTTTAGATCAGGTTAATCCAAAATTTTGGTTGAAGAAGGAAATCATTGGAAAAAAACAGTGATGCTCCTTTTTTATGTTTATCAATGTGTACCAAATGGCCTCCCTCTTGTTCTTCTGTCTTAAATCAACCCAGAAGGAGTCTGCTACGATGTCCAGGTTTGTCCTCTTTAATGTGCGATACAATTGTAAAGATGCTTATGAAGCAATTAGCACCCGGTGGCAGTGCTGACCCTTTTGCCCAATCTTTCACAATGCTTCACCCACACTTAATTCAGTTTATTTTTTAGCAACTTGCCTTCACTGAATCTTTCCAAGGTATTCAACCTTGGCAATTTTTCATAGAAACAGACGCCTCCGCCTTGCCTCACACCACCCGTAACATCACGTCACCGCTAGTGAGGGTCCAATGATGAAAACAGAAGCCACTTAGGGTGACGGAAACTGAGGAAGGACGTTGGCTCAGGGATTATTGGAAACCCAGGCGATGGAAGAGCTGAGAAGACAAACAGAGGTGGGGAGGAGCCCCAGCGGCAAGAAGCCACTGACACCTGAGGGACACAAGGAGGAGTGGGGTCACCAGGGCCCCCCGTGGAAGCAGGAGCATCGTGGGCCCGTCTCGCACTGGAGCCACGGAGGAGACTCAGCCGCCACGGAGAGGCCCCTGAGACAAGGAGGAAAGAAACTTCTCCCTTCCTCCCATCCTTCCATCTCCTCCCGGTGGCTGAATGGAGCTGGGGCAGGCTGACTTAGTGGAACCAGACCTCTGGATTATACAGCCAAACAGGAGCGTGAGTAGATAGAGCTAAAGGCAAAGTGGCCCAAAGCTGGCATGGTAGCCCTTGGAGCTCTGTAACCATGGAAACCCAGCGGGAACCAATGGGTTTGGGAACAAAGCCGGCAGATGTTTTGTACATTGACAGCTCAGTGGGCTGGTGGGGCCAGAAGGTGAGGGTCCCAGTGAGGGACCTGCCAGCCAGTCCTATATCCCCTGGTATATTACCCCAGAGAAGGAAATGGCAACCCACTCCAGTACTCTTGCCTGGAGAATCCCAGGGACGGGGGAGCCCGGTGGGCTGCTGTCTATGGGGTCACACAGAGTCGGACACGACTGAAGCGACTTAGCAGCAGCAGCAGCATGTTACCCCAGAAGTACCCGTGAACCCCATGGGCCATTTACATCAGGGTCAGTTAAGAAAACACCTACTGTGAATGGTGATGAAATTCGTTTTCTCAACCTGTGTGCAGAGCTGATGATTTCACTAGAGCTTTGGGTGACTGACTGGGGAATCACAAGCATTGGCTTCCAGGCCTGTGTGTGAACTTTACAGAGATGGCACCTTCTGAGCCCACGGGACCCTCCCAGCCACCTGTGGAAGAGGTGTGTCTCTTCACTTTTCTGATGAGGAAAAGACTAATCCCAGGGATTAACCCCATGTTTTAGATTCTAGGTGTCAGCAGAGCCAGCTTGGAGCGAATAGCTAGCAGATTTGAGGTGGGCACGGGTCTTCGAGTTCAAATTCCAACTTTCCAGCAGTCAATCACATTGCTGGGCCCAAGGAAGGTGCTGGAATGATGTCTGAGATGTACTGCAGGCTTTCCCAATGGCTCAGCAGGTAAAGACTCCGCCTGCAATGCAGGAGACGCGGGTTTAATCCCTGGGTCAGGAAAATCCCCTGGAAAAAGGAATTGACAACCCACTCCAGCATTCTTGCCTGGAGAATCCCATGGACAGAGGAAACTGGCGGGCTACAGTCTATAGGGTCAAAGAGTCGGACACGGCTGAAGCGACGGAGCACGCTGGCACGCAGGCTGCCCAGCAGGCTCCACCTTCAGAGCTGAGCGCAGAGACATCCAGATAAAGATGTCCCCGGCCCCATCTCCATCTTCTGTCTCCCCACCAGCCAGGTCACCACCCCCTGATCTATCTAAGATCAGGGTAGCAGATGAGTCCTGCAAGCATGCAGCCTACCCAGGGGCCAGGATACATAGACCAAGGATGATTAGCTAAGAACCTACCAGGTGGGATGCACATGATGAGAGGTTTATGCACAGAATCTCCAGTGGTGGGCTCTCAGGACAGCCCACCATGCAAAGTGGTCTTCCGGCCATTTCTCAGGGGCAGTCAGAGAGGCCAGGAGACCCGCCCAAGGGCACCCAGTTTGCAGGTGGAAGAAGCAGGATCAAACCCAACCTGCCCACCATCCGCTTTCTGGGCTTCTCCCCACCCCGCCCCCAGCTTCTCTCTTTCCTGTTGTTTGTTTCAGAAAACTGCTCAGGGTGCCCCCTTCAGAACTCCCCCCTCCTTCTCCTCCACCTTCCGGCCTCAGCCCCCTTCTGCAGGCAGGCCTCCCTTCGCCGGACCCCTCGCTGCCTTCCCATGGAGCTGCCAGAGGCTTGGGGGTACTGAGGACAATCCTGTAACCATCTTTACTCTCAGCATCTGCTTCACCAAGGACCTCCATCGCTCCACGTGGTGGCCTTGCCTTCCACCTGGAATTCCACCACTAGCAACATGTTTGGGCTTGGATATATTTCAGTCACAAGCTCTCTGTCAAGAGACAGACAGAAGTGGATGGAGGAGTCACAGAGCCCCCTGAAGAGGGAATAGCCCGGTTGGGTTGATCAGCTGCCCCCTGGATGGGCTTGCTGCCTCCCTCTCTGGACCGAGTTTCCTCACTGCTTAAAATCATGATCCCTAGGCCCCCTGGCCCACCGCCCCCTGCACGCGAACATCCTGCGCAGACACAGCCGAGATGGTTCGCTCCCTTTTACAGCTGGGGAAACTGAGGCTGGCAGAGGCGAAGGGACTCACCTGCAGTCTCAGGCGTGGTAAGAGGGAGTAAACAGCAGGCCTGCTGCCACCACCTCCAGCCGCCCCTAGGGCCCCCCGACTTCCCTTGTCTCCCTCATGTCCTCCTGCCCCAGGGCGGCCGAGGAGCTGGAGTCTTGGGAGTCAGGAGAGCTGGGCAGGTTCCAGCTCCGGCACTTCCTGACTGTGCGACGCTGGTGTCAGCGGGTCCTTGCCCAACCTCAGTGCCCTCGTCTGTGAGACGGGGAAAATCAAAAGCCTTTCTCTCCTCCCAGGGTGGGCAGGTGAGGAGGGACCACCCCGGAGAAGAGTACAGTAGGCAGTTGGCTGGGGTAAGCTGTTTTGGGGCTGACGGTCTAAGAGCCTGGGCAGCAATGCTCATGGGGGCTGTGTGTGGGGTCTGGGGGAGAGCAGAACTGGGCGGCAGGAGGGGGCGTGTGCCTGACTCACCACTGCCCCAGGGTCCTTGGTGCCCCCCTGGCAGACCCCTGCCTCCCGCCCAGCCTCACCAAGGCCCTGCTTCCAGCAGCCTTGACTCTCCTGGCTTCTGAAGGCCGACTCCAGTCAAGGGCCCCCTGAACCCGGGTTTCCAGGAGATGTTCCTTTGGGAGCTGGAAAACCTTGCCCATAACACGCTTCCTCCCTCAGAGTCCCAGGCCCCTCAGAGGAAGCAAGAAAACCCCAAGCTGTAGCCCCTTTTGGCTCATAAAATGATCTTTTTCTCTGGGTTTTTTTCCGGTGGGATAATCTATTTTTAGCATCAAAGAGTTCTCCGCAGTTCGACCTGCGGAGGGACTGACTTCGTGTGACCACAAACCCTGCCGGAGGTGGGCACCCCTCAGAGGGGTGGTGGCGGGGCAGGAGGGCAGCGAGGAAGGGTGTCTCCCCCCACCCCCGCCCCCAAGGGCTGCAGACTCTGGCTCAGGGCTCCTTCTTCTCCTGTTCAGGGAAGGCTTGCCAGGCCACCTCCCCACACCCAGTGCTTTCTCCCCACAAACCCGAAAATAATAATAACGGTAATCATAAATAGCACCTCCCACAGGCCAAGTCCTCTCCCAAGAGCCTCAGGTAAATGAACTCATCGTCACAAACAAGGAGACTGAATCTCCGAGAGCTTAAGCGACTTGCCCCAGTTTGACTCAGGATGGATGGAGCCGGGATTTGATAGTCTATTTTATCAGCCGCTGGTCTCCTGTTAGTGCTGAGGAAACAGAAGCTCAGGGAAACGAATGAATGCGCTCAAAATCACCTGGAGAGCAGACAGCGAGGGCAGGATCTACCCAAGGCGGCCGACTCAGAGCTTCTGGCTCAGACCCGCACCCCAGCCCCTGAGCTCCCGGGGTGCAGCACCTATGGACTCAGTTCATTCTCCCAATAAGTGGTGTTTGGGGGTGCTGGGCAGCATGGGGGCTGGAGGTACTATAATCTTCCATCTTCCTGAGGAAACTGAGGCTCCAACAAGAAAAGCCCCCCCCCCCCCCCCCGAGTTTGCAGAGTTAGGCTGTGGTGGTGAACCTCATCTGCTGGAATTCCTGAAGGCTTTGCTAAGTTTTGCTGCCAGCTTCCCATCCCCCACCCTCCACTCCCGCCACATACCCACCCCCCAATCCCTGCTGCTTTCTTTGAGGGGTTTGGGCCCCCAGAGGAGTCTGGATAGGGCTGCAAGTTTTAAAAAATGATTTGGTCTTAATGATCCACCCCCTCCCGCATCTCCCTCCCTTTCTCTCTCCTTCAATCGAAATGACCCCGTTTGCAGGGGTGTGCCGGCCAGCAAATTTGCTGACCCAGGCAAAAGGAAGGGGGGGTGGTGTCATTATGCGGTTGGGAAATGGTGAGGCATTTCATATGCCACCGATCTAGTATCCCAGGAATTTCTGCTGCCCTCAAGGAAATTAAAGAATTAGCTACCATCCAGGGCTGTGGCTTCCTCTTCACTGTGCGCGTGCATTTTCTTTACTTTAAATAGGATGCTCTGAGCATCTGCATGTAAGTGGCAGCATTGTAGGAGGAAGGGGGGCTGCCTAGGGTAAGGAGAAAGTCCCGGCCAATGAGGCTACAGGCTCAGAGAGGGGCAGGAACTTGCCCTAGGTCACACAGCCAAAGCCAAAACGCAACACCACCTGACCTGTGGCTGGATTTTCTTTCCATGAGGTGAGGTTCTGTGAATAATTTGTTGTGTGAAATCAAACAAATTCTTTTCCCCTCTCAGAGTCATTCTTCCTTGTATGTAAAAGGTAGGAGTGAGATCACTGTCTTAGTTTGAGTGTGTGTGTGCTAAGTCACTTCAGTCGTGTCTGACTCTGCGACCCTGTGGACTGTAGCCCAGCAGGCTCCTCCGTCCGTGGGATTCTCCAGGCAAGAATACTGGAGTGGGTTGCCATGCCCTCCTCCTCCAGGGGATCTTCCCGACCCAGGGATCAAACCCATGCCTCTTACGTCTCCTGCATTGGCAGGCGGGTTCTTTACCACTAGTGCCACCTCAGAAGCCCTCTCTTAGTTTCGGGGTCCCTCCAAAGACAGACCTTGAACCTAGGGAATAAGTGTAAGCGGTTTACTTGAGGGATGGCAGCAGGAAGCAGGAGTGAGGGATCAGGGAAGAGGCACAGGGAAGGGAAGGCAGCCCATACAGGGTGCAGGAGTGGAGGTTTGCTTCTCCGACCCCTGGAGCTCCTACCCTCTGGGAACCCTCTGAGGAAGTGGGTGGAACCCAGGCAGAAGTGCTTCGCCAGAGGCCAGGAAGCTGCAGTATGTATCTACCTGCTCCCGTCTCTCCTTCATTGAGGGTTATCCTAGGAATGATGACCCTTCAACAATTCTTGTCACTCCTCTGGACAAAGGTCACTCAAGACCAGAAAATGTCCAATCGGTGCTTTAGGGGAACTCTTTGGGGAGGGTGTGTGATTTCTAAAGCGTCTCTTGGCTCTGGGAGATAAGGATTTCGTATTTCAAAGACATCTTCCTCAGTATCCTCTCAACCCTTCTGAGCTGTCATGACCTCAGGGAAGTGATGTATTGGCACAGTAGTTGTTGGTGTTCAGTCGTTCAGTTGTGTCCGACTCTTTGCAACCCCATGTACTGCAGCACACCAGGCTTCCCTGTCCATCACCAACTCCCAGTGTTTGCTCAAACTCATGTCCATTGAGTCGATGATGCCATCCAATCATCTCATTCTCTGTCCTCCCCTTCTCATTCTGCCTTCAATCTTTCCCAGCATCAGGGTCTTTACCAATGAGTCGGCTCTTCTCATCAGGTGACCAAAGTATCAAAGTTTCAGCTTCAGCATCAGTCTTTCCAATGAATATTCAGGACTGATTTCTTCCAGGATGGAGTGGTTTGATCTCCTTGCAGTCCAAGGGACTCTCAAGACTCTTCTCCAACACCACAGTTCAAAAGCATCAGTTTTTTGAGAGTCTTCTTTATGGTCCAACTCTCACATCCATACATGACTATTGGAAAAACCATAGTTTTGACTAGACAGATCTTTGTTGGCAAAGTAATGTCTCTGCCTTTTAATATACTGTCTAGGTTAGTCATAGCTTTTCTTCCAAAGAGCAAGCATCTTTTGAGATGTAATTTAACTGACACAGTAGATGCGGCACAAAATCACTCCCTGCCTATCCCAGAGCTTGAATATCCCCTATCCATGCTTCAGCATTTTGGACATTTAAAAAAAATATGTTATTTATTTGGCTGTGCCAGATCTTAGTTGTGGCATGTGGGATCTAGTTCCCTGACCAGGGATTAAACCTGCATGCCCTACATTGGGAGTGCGGAGTCTTAGCCACTGAACCACCAGAGCAATCCCCTTGGATTCTGATTTTTAAAAATTGTTAAAAGCCATGAGGATCAGGGCCTCAGGGTGCCCTTGAGGAGGGTGGTGCCAGGGAGTAGGCTGATGGAAGGAGAGCCTGTTCTCCATCACTTTGGCTGAAGAAGTCTGCCTTGTTTATTAGTTTTTATCTCAACTTTTTTCCCCTCAAAGTTACTTAAACAGTCAAGTACTTCTATAAGGCACTCTTCACCAATCCTCACAGAAAAGTACATTCAACTTTTAGTACTTACTCTATTTCTTTAGGGACTTCTCCAGTGGCTCAGACAGGTAAGAGTCTGCCTACAATGTGGGAGACCTGGGTTCAGTCCCTGGCTTGGGAGGATTCCCTGAAGAGTGGAATGACTCCCCACTCCAGCACTGTTGCCTGGAGAATCCCATGGACAGAGGAGCCTGGAGGGCTACAGTCCATGGGGTTGCAAGGAGTCGAACACGACTGAGTGGCTAACACTTTCACTTTTTTTCTGTTTCTCTAAATGACATATTCACCAAGCTCATCGTGATTCTTCAGTTTTAGACATTACCTACTGACTTTCCCCATGGAAGAGGATTTAGCTCCTTTTACTTGAACTTCTTACCATGCACCACTTCTATCCTTAAGGACAGTAGTTATTTTGGTTAGATGACCTGTTAATATTTCCTTTTTTCAGCTGGGTACATGCTTTCCCAGCTGGGTCATACAATATGCTCTGATCACATTTCCTTGATTGCATTGCCTTTTGTTTTCCCTGGAGTTATAATTTGTTTAGCTTTTCATTTGCATAATTTTCTGTGTGCTTACCACAAATGTATTCCTAAACTCTCCACTAATCGTCCACATCTCCTATTATGAAATTCAATAGCATCTATTCATTTAAGGAGTCCTCTCTTCTGGAATCTTCTAACCTGCTCCAGTCTGGACTGGTTGCTCTCCAGGTCTGCTACTCAATTATCAACCAGAGATCTTTCTACACTGTTATCCTAGAGTTCTCTTTGCCCCCTCTTCCACCAGAGGCTCTGTTTTCTGGATCCTCCCTCTATCTCTTGGTTCACTTCCTTGTTTTGATGGAGCACATCCAATAGTAGCTTCCTAAGAAAGGGTGCCTAAGAGGTAGATTTATTTATGAGCACTTGATTATGTCATTAGTCATACTTCATGGGTAGTTTGGCTGGCATAGAAATCATAGTTAAAATAATTTTCTCTCTTCAAAGTTATCTCTCCATTGTCTTCTTGCTTCTTATGTTGCTGTTGATGCGTCTAAAGACGTTTTGATTCTTAATCTCTGAAAATAGCTAATTTTTTTTTCTCCCTGAAAGTTCTGAGGATATTCTTTGTCCCAAATGTCCTAAGATGCCACAATTACATGCCTTTGTATGGTTCTATTTTCATCCATTATTCTAGACATTCCATTGATTCTATGATTGACTTTTATTGTGATCAGTCCTGGGCAGTTTTCAAGATTATTTCTTTGATCATTTTTTCTTTCTCACTGGTCTCTCTTTCTCTTGAGGCTTCCAAATTTATAAATAATTTAAGAATTTCATAAATTCTAAAGTTCTATCCTCTCTTATTTTCTGTTGTGTTTTGGTAGTCTTTCAGGGGAGGATATCTTCATCTTTCTCTTTCCATGTCTCTATTCTCATTTTTGTTATAGTAATTTGAATTTGTACTTTTCCATTTTCTAATTATTACATTTCCTGTCTATTCTTATTGCATAGATGCAGTACCTTCTCTTACCCTCTGAAGATATTAATGATGGACTTAAAAATATATTTCATCTCCCTGTCTAGTGTGTTTCTTTTGAGTTGCTTTATTTTTCCATTAAATTTTGTCTTATCTTTCTTGGTAGAGGTTTTCTTCATATGGCTGATAACCCTCGGCTGTCTGCCCTATTTATAATAGCAAGTACTAAACTCTGATTGGAAGTTCTGTGTAATTGTGTGAGACGGCCCAACTCTGGACTTCATAGAGGGATCAGACTAGATCATTCTCTTGGGCAGTACCTTTAAATCTTTCACCTTGATCTGTTCAGATTCCTTGGGGTAGACTCTCCTAACGTGCTTAGAAGGTACTGGACTGACTGCCAGTGTTTGGGGGCAAGAGGGTTGTGAATGCATATACATAGCATTCTCTTAATCCTTCATTTTTTATGCCATAGCTTCTGCCTTTTATGTGGTTGGTCCCTGCCTGTCTAGAGACCCTCTGCTTTTTTTCTCTCCAAAAAATAAACCTCAAGTATCCTACTGAGATAGGAGAGAGAATATGGAGGTCTAACTGCTTCCTATAGACTTTCCTTATCTATGTATTTACTATCTATTTATTTGGCCACATCGGAGTTAACTGTGGGACTCGGGATCTTCACTGCAGTACACGGACCCCAGTTGTGGCACATGGGCCCCAGAGTGCTTGGACTTCACAGTTGGCAGTACGTGGGCTTAGCTGCTCCATGGCCTGTGGGATCTTAGTTTCCCGACCAGGGATCGAACCCATGTGACCAGGGATCGAACCCATGTCCCCCGCATTGCAAGGGGGATTCCTAACCACTCTTTCAAACATTCCTTCTGTTCTCAGCCCCTTCCCCACCCGCATCTCTGGATGTCTCTCCTGTGCCCAGACCCCGAGTCTTTGGCGGGCGGTGGCTTGCCCCACAGATGCTTTCCAGGCTCCTACACTTTGCTACTATTAATCTTTTCTCTTTCTCTCTGACCTTGTAGTCAGATAACCTAAAATAACCCTTCAAACCAAAAAACACACCAGCACCAATCACCTAGACAACAATAGCACCCCACACCTGGGAAGAAGAGGTAAACACAGGCCTTCAACCCACTCCTCTGTTTTCTAGGTTGTGGCGAAGATTTTGATTGAAATAAGGATTCCAGATCTATCTTGTTTGTGTTTGGGAGGACACAGCTTTAAAACACGTGAGTTCTTCATGTTGAGGTTTGACAGAAAACAATAAAATTCTGTAAAGCAATTGTCCTCCAATTAAAAATAAATATTTTTAAAAAGGGAGTTCTTCCCGAAATTCATTTATAAATTATATTAGCAATTCTAGGATTTTTCCATAAAACTTTACGAACTGTTTCTAAAGCTCTGCAGAAAAATAAGTGACAAGGAAAAGACAAGACAGTTCTGTAAGAGGGAAGCAAGAAGGCTTATCATGCTTGATATCAGGATCTAGGATACGTTAAAGTCATGAAGTCAGAGAGGTACTAGCACGAGGCGATTAGGCCAATGAAGCAGAATGAAGAGCCCAGAAACAGATGTCTCTGCAAGGGTCCATCAGTCAGGATCCTGCAGGAAACACGTGGCACCCCCCAAAGACTTGACTGAAGAGTGTTTCAGGCAGCAGGGCTTTGTGGAGGTGGGGCAGGACGAAGGCAGCCAGGAAGGTATGCTGATGCTTCCAGTTGCTAGCAGCAATGGGAAGCAATGGGAAGTCATTGGGCCATTGGGATGAGGGGACGGGGCGGGGAGATGGCTCAGGAGTCCAATAGCTCTGGGAAAGGAGGTGCCTCACAGAAGGAATGCAGGCCAGGTGAGGAGGGAGCCCCTCCAGCAGCGCCTCCCTCTGGCTGAACCCAGCAGGGAGGTCAGAGAGCACACAGACCAAGCAAGGAGGTCACGGACGGCCGCCTCCAGGTGCGTGGAGCAGGGGTGGAGAAAGGTAACAAGCAGATCTGAGTTGGGGGAATGGAGAAAAACCAATACATGTGGAACTAGCCAAGCATCTCCCAGGTAGTCCACTCAAAGGTTCCACAGATGGTGCAAACGCCACAGCTCCCAAAGTGACTTCTTCAGAACCTACTTGTCCTTCTTCTGTGAGTGGCACAGTCATCCACCCTGTCCCCAGGCTAGGTCCTGGATCACTCTTCTCTCTGACTGTTGGATTTCAGTTCAGTCGCTCAGCTGTGTCCGACTCTGCAACCCCATGGACTGCAGCATGCCAGGTCTCCCAGTCCATTACCAACTCCCAGAGCTTGCTCAAACTCATGTCCATTGAGCCGGTGATGTCATCCAATCATCTTATCCTCTGTCGTCCCCTTCTCCTCCTGCCTTCAATCTTTCCCAGCATCCATGTCTTTTCCAATGAGTCAGTTCTTCGAATCAGGTGGCCAAAGTATTCGAGTTTCAGCTTCAGCATTAGTCCTTCCAATGAATATTCAGGACTGACTTCCTTTAGGATTGACTGGTTTGATCTCCTTGCCATCCAAGGGACTCACAAGAGTCTTCTCCAACACCACAGTTCAAAAGCATCAATTCTTTGTCGCTCAGACTTTATAGTCCAACTCTCACATCTCTACATGACTACTGGAAAAACCATAGCTTTGACTAGACGGACCTTTGTTGGCAAACAACGTCTCTGCTTGTTAATATGCTATTCACCTTCAAAACAATCCCCGTGCTCCTCCTTGTCTGGTGGGATGGCAGCTCATTCTCCATCTATCAGCCAGGCAGATGGAGAATCAGCTAGCACTCCACCTATGCTTTCAACAACTCATTTTCTGCAGGAAACCCCCTGCTCTGTCCCCCCATCTTCCTTCCAGGCTAGGTGTGGTGTCCTCACATCTCCATGACTCTGCCCCTCCTATAATCTCTCCCGAGAGGCCTGCCTGCCCCCAGCCCTTGCTTCTTGTCTGTAGAAAGCTCACGCCTCCACGAAACTGCTCCGTCATCCAGCCTCCTTGCTCGCTCCGTATTTCTAGCTGCTGTCATTCCTATGTCTGGCCCTCTCCACCCTCTGTGAGTTTGCAAAAACAGGAAGTGTGTCTCCAGATCCCAGAAGCAAGCACACATGATGTTTGACGAACGAATCCATGATCGCGTGACCTCTCCTTTTCTGAAATACTGAAGAAGAGAAGGCTTGGGCTGTGGGGCTCGACGTTCGTGTCATTTACTCAAGAGTTGCGCGTCGTGCACTTACCATGTGTCACATTCTATGCCTAGTGCTGAGCGTCCAGGGTTAACACAACAGGCGGGATCTCTCCACTCAAGGGACTCAGAGGCTGAAGGGGGAAATCGACATTCGACAAGTAACTTCACAAATAATTAGTTCATTTTAGCCATGGGTGAAGTGACATTTTACAGAGTCAGGAGCCGTGGTGACCCGAGGGGAGGGGTGAGGTCTGTGAGGAGCGGGCTAGGTAGAGGGCAGAACATGGGCCAGGGACCAGAGGGGGGCAAGGGGCCAACCTGACCCGGGAGCTGCAGATAAAGGCTGTAGGCCCAGGGAGAGGGGAGGCTGAACAGGTGGGGACAGCTCTGGAAAGCTGCAAAGGCACCCAGAGGTGAAGAGAGTGTTGGTAAGTCTTGGGGCAGGGGTGTAACACGGTCAGATGTGCACGCTTTAGGTTTT
The DNA here is from genome assembly GCF_963930625.1 of Muntiacus reevesi. Taxonomy (NCBI): domain Eukaryota; kingdom Metazoa; phylum Chordata; class Mammalia; order Artiodactyla; family Cervidae; genus Muntiacus; species Muntiacus reevesi. The sequence continues at coordinate 109,851,888 of NC_089251.1, forward strand.
CTCCAGAGAATTAGTTGAAGGGGTCTGTGTGTACACACACGTGTGCAGGCTGGAGCCCCTGTCACCAAGGACAGAAGGACAGGGTGACCCTTCACCCTCCCTCCCTCCCCACACCCCATGTGGGGGCTTCCTGTTAAGGTTAGCCCTGGGGCCCCATCCCTACCTCCCTGAGATGAGGCTGTCTCCTCTGAACCTGTCCCCTGACTAATACCCTCCATGAGGGGTCTCCCTGGACAGCCCCACATTTTTGGAGAAGGGGACAGCCTGTCCCAACACCACACCCTAGACCTGCCTGCCTGTCATGGGTTGAGTGGTGACTCCCCAGCAGAGTCTCCAGAAAATGTGAAGGTTACTTTACCTGGCAAAAAGAGGACATGACCTTGTATGGTAATGATCATGCATGCTCAGTTGTGGCCGGCTGTTTGTGAACACATGGACTGTAGCCCGCCAGGCTCCTCTGCCCATGGTATTTTCCAGGCAAGAATATTGTGAAATGGGTTGCCATTTCCAAATCTAGGGGATCTTCCCAACCCAGGGATCATCTCTTGAAGCTCCTGCTTTGGCAAGAAAATTTCTTTATCACTGAGCCACCTGGGAAGCTCGATACGGTAACCCAGGACTGAACCCAGGTCTCCCACATTGCAGGCAGATTCTTTACCAGCTGAGCCCAAGAATACTGGAGTGGGTAGTCTATCCCTTCTCCAGCGGATCTTCCCAACCCAGGAATCGACTGGGGTTTCCAGCATTGCAGGCAAATTCTTTACTTTACTTTACAAATTCTTTACTGAGCTACCAGGGAAGCCCGCATCTATATGGTAACAGGTGTGGTTAAGTTACAGCTCTTGAGCTGAGGTTACTTGGGTTTATCCAGTGGGCCCTAGATGCCATCTCATGTGTCTCTGAGGCAAAGGAAGGCCCCTTGGAAAAGAGGAGGCGGGGACCGGAGGGATGCGGCCGCAAGTCAAGGAATGCTGGCCCCACAGGAAGCTGGACGAGGCCAAATAGAGACTGTCCTCGAGAGCCTCGGGAGGGAGCACTGCCCTGCCCACACCCCGACTTGGAACCCCTGGCCCTCAGAACTGTGAGAGAACAGGTTTCTGCTGTTTCAAGCTGTCCAACTTGTGGTGGTTTGTTTTGGCAGGCCTAGGAAACTAACGTGCAGCTGAGATCCCTCCTCGCTGGAATCCTGGACTGGCGGCTTGGTGCTCCGTCCAGGGCCTGACAGCATGGACCTCGTGTGTGAAACACGACTGGGCCCCTGCTTCCAGAATGCCTCCCTGGGGCTGGCCACCCGGCGTGTGTTGCTCAGCGCACAGCGCTCAGCCGAACTGAAGTGAGCTTTGCATGTGGAAAGGCACGGACTTGCCAGCCAGATCACCCACACTGCGTTCACACCCCTTCTGCCATTTGCTCCACGGCACAAGAGACGACTCGTGTCTATAAATGGGGGTGACGACAGCACCCGTCCAGGCGGTGGGTGGAAAGGACTTGGATTAAATTTGCCCCTCTGCCATCTGTTGCTGTGCATCCAAGGCGAACACCTCAACCTCTCTGAACTTGTACTCCCAGCTGAGGGTCAGGAGGGCATCAGGGAACTGGATCTGGGGCAACCAGTTGGCAGGTGGTTTCAGCAAGTCCCCGTGGCCCCAGGGATCAGCCCCACAGGCTCAGCTTTGCCCATCAGCCCACCCCAGGAGGCCCCTCCCTTGACCCATGGCCCCTCATAGGGCCAAGGACCCTCAGAAAATGGTCTTGTCCCTGGCGTGGGGGAAGGGGCCCTCCAAGAACCTGGAGGGGCTGAGGGGAAGTTGCCCGCCCCCAACCCTAGCTCCTACCCACTCTGCCCCTACGCCTGGAGGTTCGAGTTCCCTCTTTCGAGGAAATAGATAAAAGAGCTTGAAGTTGCCTCCGGGTAGGGGGAGGGCGGGAGGGGAGCTCAGCTCTGTTCGCTGGTTGCTCCGTAAGTCGCCTTTGACACGCTCCCCACCCCTACCGCTCCATCGTCACCCTCACCTGCTGGCCAAGGTCAGCCTTGTCCCCATTTAATGGATGGGAAACTGAGGCTCAAGCCAGGCAAGTCACTGACCCTGCAGGTGAGGGGCTGCTCCACAGCCCCGAGTGGAGCCGGGCTCTGCCCCTTGGAGCCCCCTCCAGGCCCCCCACCCTGGGGTCAACCCCCCACTCCTGACTTCCTCCTCTCCCTGTAGTCAGTCATCTCCCTCCCTAATTACAAAAGCCACACATGTACAATGCTGAACCCTTGGGAAGACCAAAGAGAAGGAAAAAATGTAATAATCAGCTTACTTAGAATTAAACACTGTCAATACTTTGGTGTGTCTCTCTCTCTTGAGTCAGGGTCTGTCTATTTCTCTCTCCATTTTTCTTTCTTCTTCCCAGATGTCATCACCATAGCTGAATTTTCATGAATCCACAGCAGGCAATCTTCCCCTGAGTACACAAGCTTTGGGGGATCTGGGGACTCCTGAAAACTACACACAAAATCATGTCAGATATGTAGTTACCAGCCCCTCATTTTCATAAAATTCCCAAAGGAGCCCAGGGCCCAAATTAAGGTTAAGAATCCCCCTCTCTTCTGCCCGCTGGCCCAGGTCACAGACGGAGCTGTGACTGGGGGAGGCTCGCCCTTTGGGTGTCCTGGAGGACGGCTGCCCTTCAAGGTGGGCTCCGCAGTACCAGGGGGGTGCCTGCGGGAAGGAGCTCGATGACGTGGGTCTTTGTGGGTCTGGGGGTTGTCACAGCACAGATTCCCAGGTCTGCAGCCACTTCCCCCCACTCCCATGTGACAGCTCTCCAAAGAGCCCTCCACCAATGTTTGAGGAGTCCCCTCTGGTTTCCGAGGTGCCCTTCACTTGGGGAGCCAGGCCAGTGTGTTCAGCCACCTCATGTGTGGCTCCCCGGGGCAGAGAGCTGAAATGGCAGGAGGCCGCATTGCTTTGCTCAACTCACAGGTGTTCATTTAGCACCTACTGTGTGCCAGGCATGAGTCTCAATTCTAAGATTCACAGTGAACAGAATAAGGTCTCTGTCCTCCTGAAGTTGGGTCCTCGGCGAGGACACAGATGGTCAAGAACAGCAAACAGGTAAGTGGGCGTCATGCTGGGTGGAGCCCGTGAGATGAAGAAAGTGAACCAGGAACAGGGAAAAAGAGAGAGGGAGGGGCAAGTCCAGGTAGGTTGTTGGGGGATCCCTCAGCAGGTGACATATTAGCAGAGACCCCTACCCCCAGGAAACGAGGGGATAAGTCACGGGCATTTAGTCCAGAGAAGTGTATTCTACCTGATGTGAAGAGCCTATTCATTGGAAAAGTCCCCGATGCTAGGAAAGGCTGAGGGCAGGAGAAGGTGGGGACAGAGGATGAGATGGTTGGATGGCATCACCGACTCAATAGACATGAGTTGGAGCAAACTCCAGGAGATGGTGAAGGACAGGGAAGACTGGCGTGCTGCAGTCCATGGTCTCAAAGGGTCGGACACAACTCAGCGGATGAACAACCACAGTGTATTCCAGGCCACAGCAGTAGCCAAAATGGGCTTGTGCAGAGGAATGGTAAGAAGGCGCCTGGCTCCCCGCCTTCCGACCGCACGAGGTCAGCTCCACATGCCAAGGGTCAACTGAGTCAGTCCGTGGTCAAGACCACTGGTGGCCAGTGGTCAGTGGACACAGAATGAGGTGGCTCTGGACCTCAGGTCGCCAGACTTGGCAAATACAGGAGGCAAAATATCGCCTGAGATACACTAAAAAATGATTGCTGTTTATCTTAACTGGGAACTCTGTATTTGATCATCAGTCCTACCTGGGTCTGGACTGTGGACAGGTGGACCTCAAAACAGCAAAGGAGATTCAGAAGGAACAGCTGGTGTGTCTTGCTGGAGCATTTGCCCTGAGTCCTGGGCAGGCCACGGGGAGCCATTCGGGAAACAGTGGGAGCAGAGAGGCTGATTTGCATTTGGGAAGAGTTACTTGGGTGGGAAAAGGGGTTTGAACGGAGATAGGTAAGGTATCTTACCTATCTTACCTATACCTAAGGTATCTACCTGGAGGCAGGGAGGTATCCGGGCTTTGGTGATGTCCCGGTTTGAATGCCAAGGCCTGAAACAGGATAGTAGCTGGAAGTGACAGGAAAGCGGGGAGATGGGTTCGAGAGGCACTTAGGATGCTGGCTAGAATGAGCCAAGTGTGGCTCTGGCATTGTAGTCTGGAGGCTGGGTGGATGGTGGTGAGAACACCGGGGTGGAGCCTGTCTGGTGGGGGGCATAGGGTGGAACACGGGGCAGAACCTGGGAGGTCCTGAGGTGCGAGGGGTCCAGGTTGGTCCTGCCATGTCTGAGCAGGTCTCCTGGAGGAGGTGTCCAGCAGGCAGGTAGAGGTATCGGTCTGGAGCCCAAAAGCAATGGGGGCCTCACCTGCCTACACAGGGCCACGGAAGGATGGGTATGAAGAGATCCAGATGGAGGGCAGGAAGCTGGGACGCACAAGCCGGAGGGATGGGGAGGGGCAGGTGAGCTCAGGAAGGTGACTGGGAAGGAAGAGGGGGTCCAGGCCAGGGTTTGGAAGGGAGGTGTCATGGATGGGAGGGAATGGGGCAGAGAGAACCTGAGATGTGACCGTGGATTTGGTTAGGAGGATGGCGTTGGTAATTAATGGGGTGCAATTCAGGTGAGTGGGGTTCAGTGGAGGCAGCAGAAGCCAGATCATCTTCATTGATTCACTCATCCATTCATCAATTCATTCACGTTTCAGACTTGGAGCAAAGAAGAAAATGGCCTTTGGGGGCCCAGGGCTGGAAGGGCGGGAGGGGTGTGGCCAGGGGACCGTGGCAAGGGTGCAGATGAAGAGGTGAGCAGCCCAGAGGAGCAGAAGGTTCCATGGGAGACAAGGCGGGGACTCTTCGGGGCAGTGTTCGGAAGCAGCCTGGACGCTGGGGAAACGAGGGAGGGGCAGGTTCTCCTGGAGGGCTGCAGAGAGGTGGCGTACTCTGGGAAGAGTCAAGTTCTGAGCAGGTGGGAGGTGGAAAGAAAGTCCCTAAGGTGAACCATGGCCTGGGGGACCGTGGCAAGGTCTGGAGTGGTGGGGACAGGATGCGGAAGAATAGGAGGCGTGAGTGACCGCACGGGAGCTCTGGGCCAAAGGTGACAGAAATGGGCTTCAGAAGCTCCAGGGTCCCCATCTGTCCCTTACCCTGACTGATCCGTCCTGTCCCCCAACCTTTAGCATCTCCATGCTTTCCATCCTTCCTCCATCAGAATCCACTCCCAGAAAACAACCCCAAAATGCCTTCCCTCTGAGGCCTGGACCACAGAGCCACCTTCCTCCCCCGCGTTCTGGTGAGTAGACAGAGCAGGCTTTCGGCCATTGGGGTCGCAGCTAAGACGGTGGGATTTCAGGTGCAGGGGAGGGAGAGAGAGAGAGAGAGAGAGAGAGGAAGCTCATCCCAGCCTCGCAGGGCCCGTGGTACACTGGCATCAGGGGCCTGGCCTCGGTGCAATTCTGGGCCCTGCCACTCCGGGTGGCCCGACAATGACGGTCCAGGACTCACACCTGCCCCCACTCCAATCTGCAGCTCCAGCCCCTACGGTAACATTTCCAAAGCAGAGCAACCAGAAGCAAGAGAGAAATCAAGACACTTCCCTTGTCTGCTCTGTCAACTCTGTACATTAAGGCACATCAGATAAGCCTCTTGTCTTGTATGTGGTCGAGGTGTCAGACGAGCCGGCTGCTGTCTGCTTCCCTCAGTGGTTCTAACTGTTCAGCTGGGCCTCTGGGAAACCTGGGGAGGGCGTGGGAAGAGGCCACTCGCTCCTGGAGCTCGGGCTGGGGTGGATTCCTCAGCTCCACTGCAGCCCCAGGGGAGGCAAAATGCCTGGTCCTCTCCTGCTCTACAATCTCCCATGGCTCCCTAGGGCCCACCATAACATCTCCCCACTCCGCAGCCTGGAGTTTGAGGCCTTCCAGGTAACCTTCCTGCTGCATTTAATTATACATCTTGCACTGGCCAGGATAGGGTATGCTTTGCACCTAAAAAATTCAGATCATTGTTCACAGGGATTTTTCCTCCTGGAAGTCCCTCCCTTCCTTCTGCCACTGTCTAAATGCTACTCACCATTCATGACCCGGCTTTAGTTCCCCTCCCCCAGGAAGCTTCCAGCTGCCAACCTGATGCTTCTATTCTTCTGTGCTTCTTGTAGCCAAGATGTTAGCTTCTGCTTCTGTCGCCCCCGAAGTGTCTGGCACAGTGTGGCGTATGGCATGGGCATCAGTGAAGGCATTCATTGTATTTTCTACCCTTTCAGGTTTTGCTCACATATATTAGGCACCTACTACATGCAGCCTGACAATGCACAAAATCAACCTCCTGAAAGTTACATAATGGTGTGGTGATGTCAGTGCTACTGCCACCATTTCCATGTTAGGAAACTGTGGTTCACAGAAGCTAAGGAACACCCCATAGTCACATGGCCAGGAAGTACCAGCGTCGAGACTGTGCTGAGGCCTTCCTGAGTTCACAATCTGGGTGTTTCTACTCCACACTTGATCTTTCCAGCTGAAACATCTTCCATCAAATAGAGTTTTGTAGGAAGCAGAGAGGAGTAATCAGATGTTTTCACAGTGACTTTTATTTCAACCTACTCTTTCTTCTTTCTTATGTCTTTTCTTACAACGAAAGATATTTGTGCTCAGCTCTGACACTTAATCCAGGGCTCTTTCTAAAACACTCTATTGCCTCTGTTTCAGGTGGAATCCCTGAGCCAAAAAAGACAGAAAGGTCACTTGGTCCATTCCCCTGCTTCTAGTCAGAACACCTTTGGTTATTACAAGTGAAAGTGAAAGTCACTCAGTCAAGTCCGACTCTTTACGACCCCATGGACTATACAGTCCATGGAATTCTCCAGACCAGAATACTGGAGTGGGTAGCCTTTCTCTTCTCCAGGGGATCTTCCCAACCCAGGGATCGAAGCCAGGGTCTCCCACATTGCAGGCAGATTCTTTACCAGCTATGCTACTAGGGAAGCCATGTTACAAGTGACAGGAATCCAACTATGATTGTTAATATTTTGTGTTAACTTGGCTAGGTGCTAGTATCCAGATATTTGATCAAATACCACTCTAAATATTGCTGGAAGGTATTTTTAGATAAGGTTAACATCCAGATCTTTGAGTAAAGCCGACTGTCCTCCCTAATGTGGGTGGGCCTCATCCAATCAGTGAGTGGCCCTAAGAGAGAAAAAGACTGACCTCCTCGGAGGAGGAGGAGGTTAGCAGATAGACCTCCAGACTGGAGCTGCCACATCAACCCTCCCACAGGTCTCCCTCTGCAAACTGTGGGCCTTCCAGGCTCAACAGAGCAGACCTCGTCCTTAGAATTTCTCTCTCTGTTCTACTTTCCTCTGTGTTGACTTCATTCTTGAGCAGGCTCTCCTCATGAGGCACAAGGAAAGCTGCCTTATGTTCTAAGTTATTGTCTAAGCTTAGCAAACCATAGAAAGGGAAGCCTGCTTCTCAAATAATTCCAGCAAAAGTTCTGGGGTTGCCACTCATTGGCCTGTTTGGGTCACGTGACTTGTCCTGAGCCAACTGCTGAGACTCCAGCCAGGGGACCAGGTAACCTTCCTTTCTGTGGTCTGACGTTGACTGGTACATGTTTATTCCCTGCCTTGAGGTATATCCAGGGGATGGAATCGCTCTGAACTGGAAACTGCTGATTTGAAGAAAAAGCACACGGATGTGACAAAGCATAGGGTTTCATTTGAACAGCTTTGGGGGTGGAGTCAGGCTTTGAATATTCCCCTGGGAAGCAGTTTGGCTGAAACTGAAATCTCCAGGGAACTGGCTCATGATGCCTCCCTACCCTCCATGAAATCCAGGAGACTTTAGTGCCTGCCCCTGCTCAACGCTTGAGCCAGTTCTACCCCATTTGCAAATGGTTACATGCCTCCAGTGACAGGGAATTCATTACCTATTAAGGCAGCCCGTGCCGTTTTTGGCTAGCTCTGACTAGGTGAAACTTCCCCTTTATGTTGAGCTGGAGTCTGCTCACTCAATAGTTACAGTTCTGCCCTCTCCCACTCTCTCCCACCCCCTTGTCCCTTTCTGCCCAGTCCTGCACTATGCTAACCCCTCACCCACACCAAAGTCCCCAGGCCTCTAAGCCAGCTCTCCTATCAGCTGTTCTGCAGATGCTGAGCCATACATACTACTCATGTTATCTCATGCCCTTGTCCCTGAGGTGGGCCCTCCCATTGTGAGCCTTGAGATATGAAGAGGTTTCTTAAGGTCACCCAACCAATACAGGACAGAGTAGGAAGCCTGCTCTGACTCTAAATCCTGTGGGTTTTTTGCCACCAGGCTACAATGACTTCAACAGTTCCTCAAATGATATGGTTTCAAGAAACCCCTGCTATCCTTGAAGCTTTCTTCTCATTGTGGTTCAGTAGATAAAAGCTTCTCACAGTGGGATGGCCAGGACTGAGCTGAATTGGTAAGGACTTCTATGGTTCCATATTATGGAAATTTCTCTCAGACCGTTCTAATGATTGGCTCATACAACTGAAAATTCCAAGTGGCTATGGCTTCAGGCACGACTGGATCCAGAAGCTCAAACAGCATTATCATGATAGGGTCTCCCTCCTTCTTCTTCTACAGCTCCCCCTAATGCTATCCTCGGTCTTGGACTAATTCTCAGGCACCCATTTCCTCTCAGTTTCTGTGCCCTTCAGCAACCAAAATTTTACATTTTATCAGTTTATCAGTCCCAGGAAAAGAGTTCTCCTTTCCATAGATCTGGGCAAATCCCAGGACGGGTTCTCATTGGCCTGCTTTGGATCATGTGCTCACCTTTAAACCAAGGGCTAGATGCACTTGGATTCAGTACTCTCACTGGCCAAGCATAATAAACCACAAAGCACAAACAAAGATGGAATATGTCAGACCCGCAAAGAGCACTAAGAAAGAAACAATATGCAAGATAAGAGGACTGAAAGTTACATGGGTGTCAGGAAAGGCCTCTCTGACAAGGGGATATTTGAGGACAGGCCTAAATGAAATGAATGAGTGAGCCATCCCGTGACCTGGAGGAAGAACATTCCAGGCAGAGGAACAGCACATTCAAAGGTCCTGAGGTGAAAGCAGGCTTGGAGTGCTCCCGAGAAAAGTGACAAGACCAGCGTGAACCTAGCCGGTGAGCGAGGGGAGAGGAGGAATCTGAAAGTAACACAGGCCAGGCTCGTAGGGCCTGAAGCCCACTAGTAGGATTTTATCTCATCTTTCCAGGGTGGCGGGAGCCATTGGAGCATCTTGAGCAGAGAAGCGGCCTGATCTCACTTGTGATCAGATGATGCAGAACCCCAAGGAGGGAGCAGGGAGGGTGGGTGGTGCCTCACAAGAAAATCCAGACAGCGTTTTCAGAGGAAGACAGGACAGATGCTGGGAGCGCCCCAAACACGGGGTCCACTGCAGCCGCCCAGCTCTGCAGAGGAAGGCTGCTCATGAAACAGGGCTGTCTGGAAGGCAGTGCTGGTGTTAGGGAGCGTGGTCTCTGGGGACCCTCCTCCCAGCTCCTCCTCGCTTTAGGCTGCCAGTCCTTGGAAACGGTCCTACCCTGAGGCAAAAAGGTCCTGTCTCAGGCATTCAAAGGCCTGACTTCTCTTTCCTGCTCTCCTGCCCGTCTCGCCTCTCCAGCCACTCAGGCTCCTCACTGCTTCTGAGCATGTTCCACCAGTCGCTGGGCCTTTGCTCATGCCATTTCCTCTTCCGGAAATGACCTCCTGACCATCTGCACGTGTCGTGATCCAGCCAGCCTGCAAAGGGGACCACGACTCACTGAAATGGGCCACTTGTGGGCCTATCTCCCCGACTTGCCCAGAAGTTCCGGGGCAGGGGGGGGGACATGTTGTTCTCCCGCATCCTCATCACCTCAGTTGGGCGGGTGGGCAGGAAATGCTGGCTGAATAATGAATGATGAACAAATAAATTATAATCAAATGATGAAAGGGGGAATGAGGAATGGAGGGAGGAAGGGAGGACAGCCCCATTCAAATATGACCTTCCTCGGGAGCCTCCCCTGATTTCCAAGTTTCAAAGTCACATGTCATGTATTTCTGAGCATCAGTCATTTTGGGATATGCCACTTCATCTCTCCTTTCTGTGATTCTAGGAAATACATCTTCATCTCCATCTTTTCCTCTAGCCTCCCCATTCCCTTCCCACACCCTTCCTGGCATGTGGCTTAATACCTACTGAATTAAAATGACTAAAGGCCTGAGAAATATACCAATGTTCTCCCCTACCAGGAAGAGGAGTACTTGTCTGCTGAATGACGGGAAGGCTTGAATCCATCTTCCTCTAGCAGGGGAACCTCAGACGTAAAGGGGAAGTGAAGAGGGTGAAGAGAAACAGGGCTCCAAGTTCTCCAAGGGAAGAAGACACATGCTAGGTGTCTGCCATGTGCAGGTGCTTCACACAGACTCTTAGCTTATTATCCCCACAGCCCTGGGAGGGGGTATCAGTCTTCTAACTGCACAGGAAGAGAAAGAGGATTAGAGAGTGACAAGACCACAGTCACACAGCTGGTAAGAGACATGGATGGAACTGGACTCCAGGCAGTGGTGTTCTGGCTTTCAAAAAAAAAAGAAAGCAAGCAAGCAAGCCTTGATCTGTAGCACTGGCCAACTTCTATGGTGTAACTACTCCTACCAAGGTCAATTTCAAGTTACCACCAACTGACCTACAAAATTCCCAAGGGTTTCCCAGTTGCCTCCTGCAAGTTCATAGCAACCAGCACCAGCTGGCTTCAGTGCACGTCTAAAGGTCTGTCTTACCCCCAGACGAGACCCCCTGCCACTGCCCTGAATGCATGGGTGGTGGGAGCTCAGGCTGCTGGAGCTGAGATGCGCGTGAGGGTGGCCCTGGAGGTGGGGGTAGGGATCGTCCCCACGCTCAGACTCCCCCCGTGTCTCCCTCAGTCCCACTGGCCCCTTCGCCTACTGTTTCTCTCCATCACCTGCTGCTGCCATCTCATGCTTTTCTCCTCCCAGAAGCCCCCTCTGCTCCATCTCTCTTCCTTTCTGATTCTTGGTCCTGCTGACACATTTCCCCTCCCATTTCTACCTGCAGGTTTCTCTCTCTCTCCTTCTTTTGACTCTCCCTCCCTCTCAGGAAACTTTTCAAAGTCGGCTTAAAAAACAACACAGCGACTCACTTTACAGGTTTTTTTCCCCTGCTCTTGAGAACAGGACGTGAGAAGGCCAGGTTGAATTTCCTGTGTGAAATGATGTGTGGGCTTTCTGAGCAAAACAAGGGTCAGGCTGTGGTCCTGGAGGAGCCGATGCCAAGGTCACCGGGAATCAGGCCTCAAACAGCAGCCCATGGGGTACCCAGGCCACTCCCACATTTTTGGAAGGTAGATTTATGGGACATGTGCTGGGAGAGAGCTGGGATGGGCAGGGAATATTCCACTGCACACCGATGTTGCGCCCCATTTATCCAGGTCCTCACCACAGAGCAAGAAGGGGCCCTGGCCAATCCAGATTCTATTCAGCTCTTTCTGGTGTGGGTGTGACCTGGGGGCACACAACACTCTGCCTCTCCACACCTCAGTGTCCTCATCTGTAAAATGGGGATAATGAGCCCAATTTTGGGGTCTTGCCAGTGAGAGGCTAAATGGAGGTCATAATACCCAGAAAAATGCCTGGCAAGTAGGTGGTGCTGAGGTAACATTAGTTGTTTTGTCCAGTGGGGAGGAAGCGGAAGGGAGGTGTTCTCTATAGATACTAACTGAAATCTCCACCCTGTATATGGCAAAACCATGGTTAATTGAAATTCTCTTGAAACGTCTAATAATTGGCTATAGGACCTTAGGCAGGTTACTTAACCTACTCACACCTCAATTTCCTAATCTGTAAAGTGGAGTTTATGAGAGGACCTACCACAAAGGAATAGTACATAGGTTAAACGAGTTGATTGATACATGAAAAATGCTTAAAGCCATGCCCGGCATATAGTAAGTGCTTAATTAATGTAAGCTATTATTGTTGTTGATTTTTACATTCCTAACAGCCATGTGACAGGAGAACATTGTGACACTTCTCAGTTAAATTCGAGGAGGCCCCAGACAGAGACAAGCTCCATACATCTTCCTCCCAGGCATCAGCCTTCAGAGGCTCTTAAAGACCCAGTGCTGCCCCAGCGTCCTCACTTGCTACCTGGGGTGATGATAGTCCCCACCTGACAAGCTGGGTGTGCGCACCCCCGTGGGCAGTGCTTGGAAATGATGGCGGTATTACCCTTTCTCTTCCTGGTTGCTCAGATTCCACGAGCTCCAGACGTGAAGGGGTTACCTCGCTCTGCCTTATCACCACTTGGGGTCCAGTTCCTGCTGTTCTGGTGGCCACACCCTCATCTCTGGAGCCAACACGTGACCCAGACCTGGCCACCCAGAGATTTTCTGATTGGTTTGTGCCTGGGCATGTGACCGAAGATGGGCCAATGAGAGCCCAACCCTGAATTCAGGCCGAGGAATGGCTCTTGTCATGTGACCGGCACTGTCCCAAGCAAGTTTGGGCATGCTCTCCTTGCCTTTTCTCAGCATTTTTCTAACTCGTTTTACAGATGTCTGGTGCTGGTTTTGTAGCTGACTCACTCTGTGATCTCGGAGAAGGTCCTCATGTATTTACTAAACCATTAATTGTCAAGTGCTGGGAAATAAAACTGCTAACATTTACTGAGCCCTGGCTATGCTCCTGGTGCTGCTCTGAATGCTTCACAGCTGAGAAAAATGCTATTATTTCCATTTTACAGGTAGGAAAACTGAGTCACCAAAAGCTCACACAGCCCATTTGTGGAGAGCTGCTATATGAGCCCGTGTGTCTGATTCATGGTCGATGTGCTTAAACTACTTACTGTAGCACCTGTGCTGAGCCAGGGGGAGTTTGTCTGTCTTCGTGGAGCAAGGGTAATGGCTCTTGGGCCCTCTGTCTAGTTTCCTGATTGGTTCTGGTTTCGAGAAGGCAGAATGGGCAATGTCCCAGATCTGGGAATCCCAGCTCTGACCTCACTCACCTGTGACCTGGGTTCTTGGCTCCTCTCTGAGCCTCGCTTTTCCTCTGTCAGTGAGATGCATTCTCAAAGGAGTTGCTTCACACACTTTCCACCTTCTGGGCTCTTAGCACCTCTCTGCCTCCTGCCCCAAGTGGTCCATTCTTAACATCCCCAAACCCTGTTCCCTCCTCTGGGAACTCACTCTGAGAAACAGTGGGTTGTGTATGTATACATTTCCTGACCTCTCTCCCTTAATATCCCTGGCCTCTCCCCAGACAGCCGGGGCAGGCAGGATTCCAAGGTCTTGGGTTGGTATAGATCCACTGCCCCTCCGGCCATGCAAGCCTGTCTGGCCTAGCGAGGACAGGGATATTTCTATTGATCCATGCTATCAGCACAGGGAAAACAACTGTTATTCTCCATATCTGAAATCGATCAGACTCAGCCTAGCAGATGAGGGCAGAGGGTTTGGAGCCAGGAAATAGTTCGCCTTGACTTTCGGAAACGCTTTGCTTGGAGGTCAGTTGGCGTGGCCAGGCCTCAGAGCATGCTGGGAAGCCCCAGCCTATGAGGAGGAAGAGATTTAGCCCAGGAGACCCCTTCCAGGTTGAGGGATAACCTTGATACTTTTTTGGTGCTTCAACTCATTGCTGTTCCGATCTAGCCCTGGACTTTGAACCTGAAGAATATAGCCTGGTGGTGTGTGTTTGACAGCGCTGGCTTGGGATCATCAATCTGGTTCTAGCCCTTGCTCTGACACTGACCTACTGTGTAGCCTTGGGCAAGTTTCTGCCCCTCTCTGGTCCTCAGTTTCCCAGGAGCCAAAGGAGAAGGTCAGACCAATGATCAGTAAGAATGGTCAGCTCTGTTCTCCCTGATGGTGGTGACAACATTCCCTAGTGTCTGGACAAGCTGCACTAGCCAGGGAAGGGGCTCATGGAGTGGGCATGGTCCTTGTCGCTGCATAAGCGGTCTGTTTCACAGCCAGACCCCTGCCATCCCAGTGTCAATTACTGTTCCCCTTCCCCCACTCCTACTTTCTCCTGGCAAGTTCCCTTCAAAAGGCCTCATGATGCTTACCCCCACCTCCCACCCCACCCCATCCCCAGGGCCTGTACTTGTCTCCCAGGTATAGCTTCCCCTGTGGTCAGAGAGTGGGCCCTGGGTCTTTGCTTCTCTATGGGGGTGGGGCTGACCCCCCGGCAGGGGACCTCAGGAGTTGAGCCTGCAGACAGGGTCCTTATGATAGCTTCCAGAGCTGGGCTCCTGTATTTGCTGGTCAGGGGACACTGGGCTGAGGGTCTAAGCCTGGACACGCCCTGGTTTCTGGCTTGCAGTGCCCACATCTGCAGAAGCTGCCGTCTGAGCTGGGGGCAGCGCTGAGGCCCCTCCAGGCTGATCTCACGTGCGACTCTCTGTTCTGTCCGCATTTTCTTGACTCTCCTCCCTTCCTTCCCTCCTTTCTCCCTTCCCTGCTGCTGCTCCACTCCTCCTGGATCCCACCTGCAGCATCTTCATGGCTTCCTGACCCAGACTAGCCCTTCTGTCCCCCTGTTCCACTCTTTCCTTTAAGGTGAATCTTCAAAAACATGTGTCTGATCAGACCTTATCCTGCTCGCTGGCTCCTTGTTGCCCAAGACATAGAAGTCCAATCAGGGGCTCTATGCTCTCTTCCCAGCCCTCCCTTCTATTCTCATCCATTCCCCCCCATCCCACTCCCCACCGTGTCCCCAGCTCTCTAGCCATAGTGCACTGATCCTGCTTGTCAAGTAGGGCTTTTCCACCTCTGGGCATTTGCTCTTGCCCTTCCCTCCCTTCTCCTTCTGTCCAGGCTACAGGTTCTTCGGAACCTGTACGGAGGTCATGTCAGCTGTGGTACCCGGTGTTCAGAACCCCTGAGGCTCTGGCTACAGCCTCTCCTATGTTGCAGGTCTGCATCAAATTTGAGGTGGCCTTCACACCAGGGGCTTTTGAACTGTGGTGTTGGAGAAGACTCTTGAGAGTCCCTTGGACTGCAGGGAGATCCAACCAGTCCATCCTAAAGGAAATCAGGCCTGAATATTCATTGGAAGGACTGATGCTGAAGCTCCAATACTTTGGTCACCTGATGCGAAGAACTGACTGATTGGAAATAACCCTGATGCTGGGAAAGATTGAGGGCAGGAGGAGAAGGGGACGACAGAGGATGAAATGGTTAGATGGCATCACCAACTCGATGGACATGAGTTTGAGCAAGCTCTAGGTGTTGGAGATGGACAGAAAGCCTGGCATGCTGCAGTCCATGGGGTTGCAAAGAGTTGGACACGACTGAGCGACTGAACTGAACTCACAACAGGGGATTCCCTCCATGCCGTGGAGGCTGCCTGCCAAATTCTGGGAGGCCGTGAGGGCCCTGAGGATGGGACCTAGTCTCTTCTCATCCTATCATCAGAGACTTGTTTAATTCTGAAGAAAAGTAGCTTCTTATTTTTAAAAAAAGAATAATTTTATGTGTTTATTTTTGACTGTGCTGGGTCTTCATTGCTATGCAGGCTTTTCTCTAATTGTGGTGAGTGGGGCTATACTGTAGTTGTGGCGAGCAGGCTTCACTTGTGGAGCACGGGCTCTAGGGTGCACAGGCTTCAGTAGTTGCAGCACGTGGGCACAGTTGTTGTGACTTTGGGCTTTAGAGCACAGGCTCAATAGTTGTGGTGCACAGACTTAGCTGCTCCGCAGCACATGGGATCCTCCCAGATCAGGGATCGAACCCATGTCTCCTGCATTGGCAAGTGGATTATTTACCACTGAGCTATCAGAGAAGCCTGAAGAGTAGCTTCTTAATAGCAACATGTTGGATAAAACTGGGCTGGGGTACCCTTTGGAGGAAAAGCATGGGTAGTCTTTTTGGACTTGGACTGATTAAACAGGAATGAGGCGGATTGGGAGGATTTATCCGAAACTGGTTGAATCAAGTTGAGTTAGGTGTACTAGTCAGGCTGGGTGAGTCTGGGTTATATGGGCTTAGCTGGAATAAACTGAGTTAATTGGATGGGGCCAGTTAATAGAGTGGGGCTGGTTTCATTGGACTGGACTGTTTGGTGAAATAGCCATTTAGTGGAATTGTGTTGGATTACTTGGGATTGAGGGACCTGGGGTGGCTTGGCATGGGTAAATTGAGCTGGTTTAAGCTACTTGAGCTGGGCTATTAGGTGGGTTTCGCTGGGGTTAGTTCATTTGGGTTGGGTAAGTTGGGTTGGTTTGGGCTGGTTCAGTTGGATTTGGCTGGTTAGTTGGATTCAGCTAGGTTAGCTATATTGGGCTACTGAGTTGAATCTTACTCAGTTGTGTTTGCTAAAACAGAATGCCTTAGACTGGATGGTTTAAATAACAAACATTTATTTCTTATAGGTCTGAGGCTGAAGCCTAAGATCAAGGTGCCGGCATGGTTAGGTTCTTGGTAAAGGCCCTCTTCCTGGTTTACAATTGGCCATTTCCTTTTTATATCCTCACAAGGTAGAGAGAAAGCTCTGCTCTCTTCATCCCTTTATAAGGGCACTATTTCCATCATGAGGGCACCACATTCATGACATAATTACCTCCAAAGGCCCCACCTCTAAATACCACCCTGTTGGTGATTTAGGCTTTGACATATGAATTTAGAGGGGACACAAACATTCAGTCCATAACAAGTTGAATTGGTTGACTTGGGATGGGTGGGTTAAGTTGGGCTAACTCATTGAATAAACTGGATTATGCGGGTGGGGCAGGACTACTTGAGTTGGTCTGGTTGGCAAAATTAGGCTTGACTTCCCTGGTGGCTCAGACAGGTAAAGAATCTGTCTACAATGCAGGAGACCTGGATTCGATCCCTGGGTTGGGAAGATCTCCTGGAGAAGGAAATGGCAACCCACTCTGGTATTCTTGCCTGGAAAATCCCATGGACGGAGGAGCCTGGTAGGCTACAGTCCATGGGGTCGCAAAGAGTCGGACACAACTGAGTGACTTCACTTTTCACTTTCACGTGGGTTGAACTCATTACTTGGCTTGGGTTAGTCGGTTGGGTGATTGGTTTGGGTTGGTGCAGGCAAGGTTAGTTGGGTAAAGCTAGTGGGATGGGATGGGTCACTTGGGTTTCTAGAACTGGGCTGGCTTAGATAGGTTGGGTTGCTTGGCTTGTCTGGCTTGGGCTAGACTGGCGAGGTGGGCTGGGCTGTAGGCTGACCTGGTCTGGCTGGGGTCCCAGCCGGCGGGGTCTAGCCACAGTGCGCTGAGTTCTGCTCAGTCTCCAGCTCTGAGCCAGCACGGCTGGGGTGGGGGGTGGGGGTGGGGGGGCGCCTTGGCCACAAATAGCTGTGGGGAACACAAACAGTTTGGTCTTCAAAGACCTCAGTGGTGGCGGCTGTAACTTTCCACACGGCCCCGACAAGCACGCCTCTAGGCCTCGTGTTCAGGCCCAGCTGCTGCTTCCTCTGTGAGCAAACCGCAGCGTGGGGGGCAGGAGAGGTGGGGAGCAGGGGGGCTCCGAGCCCCTCCTTGCCAGGCGTCCCCCAGCTTACAGGCTAGGTACTCTCTACCAGGGAGCTGGAGATTGACCCCATGGCAGGGAGCAGCTCCTCCCTATATGGGGCGCGCACAGTGTGTGCCAGGCCCTGGCAGAGGAGGGTGAAACCAAGAAGGACTGCAGGGAGGCAGGAGCCTTGGTTGACGATGATTAACTCTCCAGGCAGGGTGATGGTTGAACTACAGGCCTGGGAGGGCTCAGGGTGCTGGAACTGATTCCTACACGGCTGTGGTGGGAATTGGGCTGGAGTTCATTCATTCATTCATTCATTCATTAAAAAAAAAAAACAAAACCAACTATTTCTTGAGCACTAAGTGCAAAGCCCTGGCAGGGAGGAGTGTTGGTGATAGCTATGAAGACAAACTTAGCCTTCCCGAAGGGCTGAGCGACCCTGTGGACCACTGTTTTCTCACTCCCCGTGCTCCATCCCCTCTGCTCTCCTTTGAACACACCCACCATGAGCAGCTCAGAGCCCTCCCACGTCCCAGTGAGATATGCCTGTGGGCAGACAGAAGCACGAGGGTGACCAAGCCCAGACAACAGGGCCTGACGTTCAGCGCCCGCTAACCGCCATGCCTCCTCCACTGCTTCTCCACCTCTGGCCGTTCACCCCACTTCCCACCCACGCCAGGCAGCCGAGCTGACCCTCCCCTGGTCCCTTGGGAAGGCTGAGCATCTAAACCTCAGAGCATCTAGGGGCCTCAGAGGTTGTCAGATTGAGAGAGGAGGAAGCCGGGGCCCAGAGTCGGGGAGTGCGTTGCCTGAAACACACAGCTCATGAGACGCAAAACGAGGGCCCTGTCCAGACGTCCTGATTCCCCACGCCAGGAGCAGCCACATGGCCAGTGGAAAGTCCATGTGTTTGCGATTCAAGCAGCCCTAGACTTGCTATTTACTGCTGTGTGGCCTTGGAGAAGTGCCTTCACCTCTCTTTTCCT
Source organism: Muntiacus reevesi (assembly GCF_963930625.1). Taxonomy (NCBI): domain Eukaryota; kingdom Metazoa; phylum Chordata; class Mammalia; order Artiodactyla; family Cervidae; genus Muntiacus; species Muntiacus reevesi. The sequence goes on from NC_089251.1 coordinate 109,870,419, forward strand.
CAAAAGGTGATGGTTCTCAGGCCCCGGGCGACTCTGCTCCTCGGGGGGAAACGTTTGGAAATGTCTAGAAATGTTTTCGGTTGTCACAGCCAGGGGGTCACAAGGAGTGGGCAGGAGCCAGGGATGCTTATAAACATCCCTCAGGGCACAGGACAGCCCCTCCCAGTGAAAAGAGCTGGTCCCAAAGATTGGCAGTGCTGACACCGAGCAACTCTGCTTCAGGGTTACCAACTGCCTCAGTTTGCTTCCCAGGCTCCTTCCTCCTGCAGCCTTCGCTCCATCATTTCTGGGCTCTGCGCCTGGCACGTCCTCCCAAGGTGCCCAGGTCCCGCTCCCCCATGAAGCCTCTCTGACGGGTCCCTCCCGAGAGAACCGTCTCTCCTCGGCTCACCACCCCATCGTCTGGCCCGCACGGCAGAGCGCTGCCCCTCAGGTTAGTTGTCAGATGCTCTGAGGGCTCCGGGTCTCTCTTCTTTGCAGGCAGCTCAACTCATTGCCCTGGACTTAACTGGCTCCCTGCTCATGACCCGACCAGAGAGAGCGCCCCAAATTCAGGGCCTTGTTGGGTGTGTGTCTGCACCCCCTGTCCAGCTCAGGGCCTGGCACAGAGGGGACAAATGTCCGCTGAGACATTCCACCAGCTGCCAGGCTTCACTGTCTGCACGTCCTGGGGGCTTGTTTGTCTTCTTGCCCTGTCATCCCCTTCCTCAATCATGCCCAGCACGGGACTGGGACCAACCAGTCCAGACCGAGGTTTTTTCAGCCTTGAGAAATGTCAGGATGGAGGTTATAAGGAGTCAAGAGGTTCTCAGCACACCGAGGGAAAAGTCTGATTACAGAACAGTTATGTGCGTGTGAGCTCATCTCGGTCAGTTATGTTGTTCATATGAAGGACATGTTTTCTCGATGTAAAAATGCACTTTGGCTCTTGAGGGTGACAGCGGCAGGGCCTGGCCACTTCCCTGCTTCCCCAGGTGTAAACTTGGGCAAGTTTTTCCACTTCTCTGGGCCTCAGTTTCCACATCTGTAAAGTGGGTATGAGAGCGTCTCCCTCCCTGGGGAGTCAGGAGGCGCCTGTGAGCTAATGCCGTGAAGGGCCTGTATGCAGTCAGTACCCAGTGGGTGTCCCCACTCTGTTATTACAGCTCCGAGGACGTGCTTGAGCTACAAACTCCCCCCACTTTCCTTTTCCATCCTGCCCTTCCCCACAAGCGCTCCCCAACAACAGACAGAGGCCAGTACATCCCAGCAGAGACCCGGCTCTGAGCCCTCGTGGTCTCCGGATTGGGACGGGGCTGTGGGCTCGTCCTCCGGCCCCTTGAAGAGGCCACACAAGATCCCAGAGCAACCACCCTGGTTCTCTCTCCCTGCACCCGGCGATGGCCGCTGCCTGCCGTACCCACGCGGAGACAAGGCCAGCCTCTCCGCAAAGGCTCGGACCGGACAGGGTGGGTTTATTTACTCCTCACTGATGCTGGTTTGTCTGTCCCCAAGGTGAAGTCCTGCTGGTTGACTGTGCTTCCTGCCTGGGTTTTCCCTGCCCGGCCCATCTTCCATCCGCCCCACCCTGGACCCCCGCCACCCCGGCCACAAGCTCCCCCTCCAGGTCCCCTCCCTGGCCACCGGAAAACAGACTCAGGAGCCCTCAGGTTCTTCCTCAGCAGGAAGTTGGCACCCACGGGCAGCGGCCTCAGCCCAGGTCACCCTTTGGTCCGGGTTAGAACGGCCACAGACTACACACCGGTTAGCCTGACGGGACATAGCAGAGCCACCCACCCTCCTGCCGGGTCCAGCCAGGCAACTCCATCTACAAAGAGATGCTCTCCGCCATTCTGTGCCTCTGCCATTGTGAGAGAAGGGCATCCTGAGCTTGGCCTGGTGGCAGGGACCCGACTTCAACTCCCTGACTTTTGGCTTGATGACTCAGGAAGAAACAGAGCCACACCCCGCCCTGTGGTGAGCTGTCCTCCCAAACAGGCTTTTTTTTTTTTTTTTTTTCCAAATTTTAGTCATTCCAGTAACAACTTCAAGACGTTTGTTACTCTAAACTCATATTGCACATAATATTCCTTACTTCATGTGTTTTAAAAAACATATTCATTGTTTTTACTTTAATAGATTTAACCTCGTCCCAAGAAATCTTGTCTGTGGAATCGCAGGTTTGATTAAGTAGAGACTTTGCCTACCATGCAGGAGACCCAGGTTTGATCCCTGGGTTGGGGAGATGTCCTGGAGAAGGGAATGGCTACCCACTCCAATATTCTGGCCTGGAGAATTCCATAGACAGAGGAGCCTGGCGGGCTATAGTCCATGGGGTTGCAAAGAGTTAGACATGACTGAGCACCTAACACTTACACTTTCCGCCCTAAAATACATGAAATAACCGTGAAAATAGCAAATACTGGTCAGCGTACCTCTATAACACAGGCCTTGGAGAGCAATTAGGATGATTATCCCTAGGGAGGATCCCCAAGTGCATCTCTTGTCAGACCCCTAAGATGGCACAGCCCGGCCCCTTCCAAGCCACCCCCAGCACCAGGAACACTGAAAGCTATTTAATGCCATGAGAACAGATTGGAAGCCCAACTCCAGGCTGCTCAACCCATGTGGGTACCCAGAGGAGTTACAAAGTCCAGCTTGCTTAGCTCAGGCGACAGGATGAAGAGTAACAACCCCATGTACTAGCCCAGCATTTGACAGTTGGCAGAGCCCATTCTCAAATCCTAGGCTCACCGTGACCAGCCCAAGGTCATGTCGCCACAAAGGACAGAGCGGAGATTGATGGTCAAGGTCCCAGAATTTTTTTAAAATTATTTTTTAGCTTTGTTTTTGGCTGTGCTGGGTCTTTGTTGCTGCGTGGGCTTTTCTCTAGCTGCAGCGAGCGGGGGCTGCTCTTCACTGCATTGCGCAGACTTCTTATTTGCCGTGGCTGCTTTTCTTGCAGAGCACAGGCCCTCGGGCACCGAGCTTCAGTAGTTGCAGCTTGTGGGCTCAAGAGTTACGGTTCCCGGGCTCCAGAGTGGAGACTCAATAGCTGTGGCACACGGGCTGAGTTGCCCTGCAGCATGTGAGATCCTCCTGGATCAGGGATCAAATTTGAGCCTCCTGCGCTCGTGGGCAGATTCTTTACCTTGAGCCACCAGGGAAGCCCCAAAGTCACAGAATTTAGTCGCTGGAAAGGCCCAAGTGCTGTCTGGTTGTTTCTCGTGCTTGTTGATGGGCACTGACTCCAGAGTGAGCCAGGAGTGCCCTTTTCTATTCTCACTGGCGCCTCTGATTCCCATCAGTCGGGTGCTGGGGGTCCTTAACACTCTTGTTCTTCCCAGTCTCCCATCCAGACAGAGGGTCTCATAGTGAGAGGCCTCCACACACCGTAGTATCCAGATGGAGTTTCAGAACATTTGTCGTAGACCGCTTTCTCAGAGGGCTCCCAAGATTCCTACCCATGCTGTGTGTACTCCTATCTCCACGAGTGTGGGCAGAATCTATGAATGTGAGCTCATCAAAGGAAGTTTATCTTGGGTGGGCCTGGCCTAATCAGAGGTGAGTTTCAAAGAAGATGAAGTGCCAAGAAGTGACTTCTGCTCACCTGGGTGACAGCAAGCAGCCACTGGTGAACTGTATATGGGAGGCCACATGGCAGGGAACTGCGGGTGGCCTCCAGGAACTGAGGGCTGTCTTGGCTGACCACTAGCAAGAAAGCGGACAGTCCCACAGCTACGATGAACTGAATTCTGCCACCACCAGTGTGTTTGAAAGGGGAGCCTGGGCCCCACTTCTGCCAACACCTTGAGCAGGGGAATCCAACTAACCTGCGCCTGGGCTGTGACCTACAGGAACTGGGAGATAATAAGTTTTGGTGGAGTTAAGCTTATATATTTATTAAACAGCAATAGGAAAGCAATGTCTTTACTTTCGTTATATTTATGTTTGCAATTACTTTTGCAGTTGCAGTTTCCTTATATTTATTTTTGATGTTGGTTTTCTGTTTAGTGTGGGGATACAAGCTTTTTCTAAATTTTTTAACAATTAAATTAAATTTAAAAAATTCAGTGTGGCAGATTAGAAAGTAACCTAAATTCTTTGACACGCGTATCATCAAGAGGTGGGCTTTATGCCCCTCTCCCCTTGAATCTGGGTGGACTTGTGTCTGCTTCCATCAGTAGAATCTGATGAAAGTGACATGGTGCGAATTCAGTGTTAGGTTGCATGCAGTTTCTTCCTGCTTCTCTTGGGACCCTGCTGCTTAACAAGTCAGCTTTGGTGGAACACATCTGACTATCTTGAGGTCACCATGCTAAACCACATGTAGGTGTTCTAGTTGCCAGCATGGCTGAGCCCGCAGTCGAGACCCAGCATGGGTAGCCAGCTGTGGGAGGGAGCCCGCTTGGATGTCCAGCTCCGTCAAGCCCTCAGATGAATACAGCCCAGCTGACACCTGATTGCAGCTGCATCAGAGACCCCAAGCCAGAGATGCCCAGCCAAGCACTTCCTGACCACAACCTCATTAGCGGGGAAAAAAAAAAATTCGCTGCTTTAAGCCATTGCATTTTAGGGTAATTTGTTATGCAGCAGCAGCAACTGGGGCAATTAGTGACACTCACATGGTTCCAAAATCAAAAAGTACAAGATTGTCTGGGATCAGCTGTGGATGAGGCTGGCCAAGGGACTGGGGCTTTGATGAGATGCTGCCCAGCCCTTCCACCACCCTCCCACCCGCAGCCTCACCAGTGATAGACATTTGCTGAGAACCTGCTGCCTGCTGAGTAGTCAGCCAAGGCAGGCTGTCAGCGGGGCATTTATGAACCTTATCATTTTTTAATAGCTAACGACTTAAACACTTAACACATACCAGACCCCCTTCTAAGTATTTGAGAGTGTTGAAATCTCAAACCCGGTGGATGCTATTACTATTTCTTCCCCTTTCAGATAGGGAATTAGGCTCAGAGAGGTGAGATCGCTTGTAGGAAAGTGGCAGAAGAAGGGCTGGAACCTAATCTTTTTGGAGCCCAGAGCCTGAATCTCTCAGCCTGTCCTGCATCTCCAAGAAACAGCAAGGCTGAGCCAGTAGGGAGGACGCGCTAGGTGGAGAAACCACAGGAGCAAAGGGTCTGAGGCTGGAGTCTGCTTTCTGGAGCCTAGGGAAAGAGTGAGGAGGAGGAGTGGGAGGTGAAGCAGGGCTTGAATACCTAGTAAGGACGCCTGCGTGTAGCTCTGAAGTGTATGGAGATGCCCCAGTCATTACAGCCTGGTTCTCCTCTCCCCTCCCCCGACCCCTCCCTCTGCTTTCTCCCTCTCTCTTTCTCCTGGAGTCTCCCTTTCTTTGCAGAAATGTATTTTTTCAATGTAAATTAGTGTATATATATATACACACACACACGCATACACTTACATATATATAATTTATAAAAATTATATGTATACAACTTAAAAAAAAACCAAAAAATTAAGGTTGTTGTCTCTAATCAAAGTCACACCTCCCTAACCTCTCCACCTCATCCCCACCTCCCAGCAAATAAAGTATCTGTTTGCCAAATGTATAGAGAAAGAGGAGCTGTCTTCCGATTTCCAGCTCACCATCACTTTGGCCCAAGAAGGTCTTTGGGACAGTCGGGCTCGTGAGCCACAGCCTGGCAGTCTGAGTCACAGGGCGCTGGAGAAGGGGGCTCAATCACTGGGCCAGACCCTCAGGACAAGGCAGAGTGGGGTCCCTTCTCCACCCCATAGTCCCAGTCCCCCCGCTCTGCTGAGAGGCCCGAATGAGCCTCATCTGTTAGAGCTGGTTTTGTGGTTTAGTCGCTCAGTCGTGTCCAACTCTTTGCGACCCCATGGATGATAGTCCGCCAGGGATTTTCCAGGCAAGAATACTGGAATGGCTTGCCACGCCCTCCTTCAGGGGATCTTCCTGGCCCAGGGATGGAACTCGCATCTCCTGCAGTGGCAGGCACTGGCAGGGAGATTCTTGACCGCTGAGCCACCAGGAAGCACGGGAGAGTTGGAGGGCTCCCTTGATTTCCTGCGTAGGTGAGGCCCAGGAAGGGGAAGGGACTTGTCCAAGGTCGGGCAGTCAGAGCGTATGACTCAGCCCCTCCAATCAGGGCTCTTTCTCTGCACTGGGCTCCTTCACGCTTAGGGATAACGGGTCATCAGAGGAGAGAGACAGGCTGAACCCAGGGGCTGGGGAGATGATGGAGTTTCAGGTTGGGCCTCCAGGCTTTCTACATCTGGTGGTGGTGGGGAGGGGCGGTTGTCACATTTCTAGGCATTAGTCTAGATCAGGCCAGCCTTGAATGGGGTCCTCCTGATACCTTTAAGGAGGATGGATGGGTGAGTGGGAGGGAGCAAGGGCGGGAAAAAAAAGAGGCTTATCTGGCCTGGGGAAGCCAAGAGAAAGCTGACATAGGAAAGCTAGATTTCCACAGGAACTCTGAGCCAGGAGTCAGGGGCCCAGTGTCCAATGTAAGGAGGCCACTGTCTCCTGCGGCGAGGTTAGCCATTCATTTCATTTACTCACTGAGTATTTGCTGAGGATCTCTGTGCCTGGCCCTGTGCGAGGAAAGGGGAGAGGAAAAAATTATAGCCAACCTGCTCGGTTTCAGGAGCTCACAACTCAGCCACGAAGAGAACAGATAGGAATATCGGTAAAATACAAAGTTTGACCAGGACCGGGAGGGAAAATAGAGAGGGAGGGCTGTGAGGGTTGGGGTAGGAGAGAGAACTGATTGGGTGGGACTTGGGAAGGGCATTATAGGCACGGGCCCACAGGGACAAAGCCCGGGCGGTGGGTAAGACGGGGTCCTGCAGGGTCTTGCTCGGCTGGAACACAGTCCTAGGGAGGGACATAACATTTGGAAAGTGTGCTTGGGAGCAGCTCAGAGCGTGTCACTTTATTCTTTAGGCAGCAGGAGTCACCGAAGATTTTTGAGTGACCACGCAATAAGCCTGGGAAGCCAGAAGAGTCGCCTTTTGAAACGCCCCTTTGCTTCTTTAGAGTTCAGCTTCTTTATCAGGAAATTGAGGGAGCTGGGCTAGATTAGAGAAGGCGAATCCCCAACACACATAATATTGCTTCCCCATCCGCATCCGTAACAGGCATCAACAGTCAATCCCTGCACTCTCTCACTGAACTCACTTTCAACTCTGAATCACCCTAGCCAGTCACCATGGAGCTGACCTAAAGGATGGCCCTGGTTAACCATCTCTCAACACAGTTACGATGGGGATGCTAATTGCAATGAAGACAGCCACACTTTACACCTTCCAGAGAGCTTTTGTCCTATCTTGCCTTCTGATTATTGTTACTGGCTGCAGGGAGACAAGAAGACTTGTACAGGCCACTGGGCTTTCTGCAAAAGCCTCTCTCAGGCTTCCATCCCAGCACCAGGGGCTTGACCCCACTTCTCAGCTCAAGCCCACTGTCCTCCCAGCCCAGATGAAGGGGACTGATTTAGGGGCACCGCCAGCATTGCCACTGTCCCCAGAGCCGCTGGGGCCTCTCTCCCAACCCCGGCCGCAGTCCTGGTGGTCCTAGACGCAGAGTTGAGGAGCTTCTGGAATTGCTGGCACAGGACAGACGCCCAGTTAGTTAGAAAAACATGTGGCTTACTCTTCCCTCTCCAGACCCCTCCAGCAGCCACCACCTTCTAATTCAATTTCCCTTGAAAAACAATGGTTTCAATGAAGGGGGAAACAAGATTTTCCGAAACTTCGTAAAGTTTTGCAAAATAATTACCCCCTAAACTGGCAGCCTCCCTCCCTTTCTTCCTTGCATAAACGCCTCTAGGACAGTTTCACAGACCTCAAATCCCAGCTGGATTTGCCTCTCACCTCCCCCAGAAGTTGCCCACCCCCGACCAGATCCTGGGCATCAGCTGGCCATGGGGCCCCTGGGAATCACTGTCCTCCTTCCTGTTTGCCCACCTCCTCTTTCAGTGAGGACTGGCCTGGGAAGAGAGGAAGGAGGAGGCCTGGCAGCCCCCCAGCCCTGGCCAGGGAAGAGGCCAACCCTTGGGGTAGCCCCCTGAGCTGGCTCCACCATCATGGTGCCCCAGCCTTTCCCACAGAAGGGAACTGAGTACCAGACTGGGGGGGAAGGAGTCTGCCGGAGGTCTCAGCTCGATGCAGCAGAGGACAGGGCCAAGACTGGACCCTGGACTCGGGGCTCTTCATCCAAGCTCCCTAGCTGGGAAGCTTTGGGTGGGCCTCTGTTGATGGGCTGATGCCTGGGAGGCCTGGAAATGCAGCCTTTTGGTTGGTCACCATCCCCTGGGTCCCTGCCAGCCCACTGTGCAAAGTATAGATTCTTCTTCCTGCTCCACTTACGCAAGGGAGCTTTCCGAGGGGCATGGGGTGGCCCAACTGCAGGTCACTAGGGTGCTGTAGACCATCCCTCAACCAGACACGTCGGCGGGCAGCCAGTCCACCACGTCCTGATTGCCAGCCAGTGTCCACTCACCAGGGCAGAAGTTTCTCTTTGCTGTGCCCTTTCCCCCTACATGCCTCCTGCCCTCTCCTGATGCCCTCACCTGGACACTGAGTGACCCCCAGATGACCCTGAACCCTGGGCCCCAGCTCCCATCCCAAGTTCCCCAATCACTGACCCACTTAAGCGTCCCATGCTTGTCCTGCCCAAGGTGTCCCCTTTCTAATGCTCCCCCCAAGATGGTCCCCTCTGGTCCTCCCCGGAAAGGTTGTTCCCTGCTGGGGAATCCCACCAAGTGCCCTGCTTGGCTTACTTTCCCTTGACTCTGCTTCCCATCCATTCCCATCCCAAATCTCTTTTTTCTGCTTCTACTAATTCATACTGAGGTGTGACTGGTTGATCAGCCTAGTTCTTTCAGACTGAGGCTTGGTTCTGGGCTGAGATTCTGGGATGGGAAGAGCAGTTTTTGTTCTGAAGATGCAACCAGGTGCTGCAATGACAGACTTTGGTGCAGACTCACCTACCCCAGGACCTTTGCTGGGTAGCAGCTTTAAGGAGCCAAATAGGAAGTGTCAAGGGCAGTGGGACAGCTGAAGGTCACTTCCGCTTGCTACCTACACTAACCTCAGCCTCCAGCTGAAATAACCCTAAAGGCATCCAGCTGTGGATACGGTTTCCAAGATGGCCCCAGTGATCCTCACCTTCTGATATTCACCCCCTTGTGAAATCTCCAGCCACACTGGGCAGGGATGACTTGTGTAGCCAATAGCCTATTGGAGAAATGATGGAGTATGACTTCTGAGCCTCGGTCATAAAAGACATTGCTGCCAAAGAATTGATGCTTTTGAACTGTGGTGTTGGAAAGGACTCTTGAGAGTCCCTTGGACTGCAAGGAGATCCAACCAGTCCATCCTAAAGGAAATCAGTCCTGAATGTTCATTGGAAGGACTGATGCTGAAGCTGAAACTCCAATACTTTGTCACCTAATATGAAGAAGTGACTCACTGGAAAAGACCCTGATGCTGGGAAAGATTGAAGGTGGGAGGAGAAGGGGACGACAGAAGATGAGATGGTTGGATGGCATCACTGACTCAATGGACATGAGTTTGAGTAAACTCCAGGAGTTGGTGATGGACAAGGAGGCTTAGCATGCTGCAGTCCATGGGGCTGCAAAGAGTCGTGAACTGAACTGAACTGAACTGAACTTCTGTTTTAATTCTCTGGGGTCACTAAGCAAAACTGGCCGCCATATTGTGAGGATACTCGAGCAACCATGGAGAGACCAAAATGAGAAGCCCTGCCAAAAGCCTGCACGAATTTGCCAGTCATGTGATTGAGTCATCTTGGGAGCAAATCCTCCAGCCCCGGTCAAGCCTTCAGGTCAATGCAGCCCAATTAGACATATGATTGCAACCTCATGAGAGACCCTGAACCAGAAATGCCAGCTGATCTGCTCTCCCATTCCTGACCCATAGAAATTGCAACATAATAAAAGTTGATTGTTTTAAGTCACAAAGTTTCAGGTAATATTTTATATCACAAAAAAGAATATACCAACCAACCCTCTGCCCCCAGAACTCCCCTGCAGCCTTTCACTGGAGCCATTTGCACATCTTTGTAAGAAAAATTATCCGAAACTTGGAAATGCACAAACAGAGGGCAACGTGTCTTTTCAATGACATATTGGAGTGCTTCATAACTGGCCCAACCAAGGGTATTTAATTATCTGGAGGATCTAACTTTGACCAGTTGGCACATGCTATTAAAAGGCATGACTTTAGAAGTTATATGTTAACTGACAAATTTCTCTCTAGTAGAAAACACCCAAGGGTTACAGATTTTGGGTCTTTTAAGACATTAACCAGTTTTGTATTTAACTGGAGCTATTTTATTCCAATGTTCTTTCTCCGGTATCCTGTAATTGTCTTCCTCTTGTTCTCTCTTGAATTAGCATGACCGTCTTACTGGTTTTCTCATTCATGAGTTAAACAAACTTTTGATGTATGTTCAATCTGTATTTGAATAAGACTCATACTTCTTTTTTAAAACTTATACTCTGACAGCTTACGTACTACCAGGAATGAGGAACTCACTACTCATCCAGGAACCCAGAAATCTTAGCAGCTTAACAGCTCCTAGAACAGGTGGAGGAATTCTCCTTTATCCTTATGGGCTTCCTATGTGGCTCAGTGGTAAAGAATCCAATCCAAAAAAAAAAAAAAAGAATCCAGTCCAAGATGCAAGAGATGTGGGTTCAATCCCTGGGTTGAGAAGATCCCCTGGAGGAGGACATGGCAACTCACTCCAGCGTTCTTGCCTGGAAAATTCCATGAACAGAGGAGCCTGGCGGGCTACGGTCCATGGGGTTGCAAAGAGTCAGACACGACTGAGTGAGCACACACTCTTATAGCTGCATCCCATAACAGCTGGTTCTCCGTGTGATGAGAAACTCAGGGAGTAAGCTAAGCCCCTAATTCCCATGGCAGCCCTTTATATTTGGTCATTCCCCATGATTCTGCACTATAGAGTACATATTATGTATTCAGGAAAAGAAGTTATTAAATAAAAAAAAGACATCTAAATTTTGCCTCTGTGAGTTGATGAAGAAGTTTATGGAGGAAGAGCCATTTACCGATGCTGCTCTGTGCCATGACTATGCAGCTAGAGGAAGGGGTCCACCCTGACCCTGTACCTAATCTCTTCTCCCCAGGCTTTGGGGGAATCTCAGTAGGTAAGACCTTCATGACTCTTCCCTGGGTTCTTTTCATGGCCTGTGGCTTTGGGGGGTGAAGGCCAGATTCCCACCCTGACCTCCTGTACGGCCTGGTTTTGCCTCCATTCCATCTTATCTCATACCAAGCTCCCCTTTGCCCTCTTCGCTCTAGGCACATTTTCCCTCGCTGATGCTCACTGTGTTCCTTTCCGCTACCTGGACTCTGCTTATGCTGTCCTCTCTCCCTGCAACGTATCCTTCGTCTCCTCCCCACTTGACCATTCCCAGCCCCCATCGCGGCTCTCAGAGCTCCTCTCCCCCGCCTCTCCCCCAGCACACATTAGAGGGCCACTAAACATTTGCTGGTGGGGTGATCTGATAGCGCTGGCCTCCCCTCATGGACTGCTGGTCACAGAAGTCTGAGGACAACCTCTGCCTTGTGCTATATTTTGTCCCCCAGGTCTCATGACAGGACTGGCAAGCAGTGGACCCTCGGAGCCCAAGGGGCCCTGGGCCTGGCACTGAGGAGGCACTGGGGGGAATATACTGAGCAAAGAAATAAAGGCTTCATCACAAGTGATGGCAGAATGTCAGGCTAATCCTAGATCTCGGTGCTCTTGGTCCAGTGTTCCTCCTGCAGCCCTGAGCATGCGGTGGGGGGTGAGACTGCTTCTTGTTCGAGCTGATGGAAATGCCTTGGCCTCTCGCACACCCACGAGCCGTGACTCAGCTTCTATGAAGTACAATCAAATGCTCCCCTCTTCTATTTCTCTAAAGAGAGCAATTTGCCGCAAGAGACCTCTTGACGCCTACTCACACCTCAGCTCAGCCCAAGGTTTTCTTTATTTAAAAAAGGGTGTATATCACAATAGAGGTTAAATGCTCATTGAGAAAAAAAAGCAAAATGCTACTGAAGTGTGGTGAGTACGAGGTGGAAATCCTGCCAGCCCACTCCCAGAGTAACCACTGCTCGCAACTGGGTGCATCCCATCAGCACAGGTAAGATAGTCATAATGATCACAGCTTACATGGGGCTGACTCCGCACCGTGCTGCCGTACAAATGAAGTGTCACCAGCAACCCCCATAAGCCCCACGTGTTCGGTTTCCATTTCCATTTCATTGACGGGGAAATGGAAACGCACAGAGAGGTTGAGTAAGTCGCCCTAGGTCACACAGCCAGTAAGGGACAGAGCCAGGGTTAGAGTCCAGGCGGCCAGCGGGAAAGTCCGGGTGCTTAATCCAGAGCCGTCTTGAATTTATGTGGGCCCCTTACCCTGAGGCCTTAAGGCACAGCTGTTCGAGTGTGCAGTCTGGACTTGAAACTTGACTCTGCTCCTTCTTAGCTCTGTGACCTGGGAAACCTACTCCACCTCTCTGTGTCTCAGCTTCTTCTCTGTGGAAAGGGGACCACAGGAGTTCTACTTTGGGGATGGTTGTGGAGTAGTGGGTGGGTAATGTCAGAGCCCGAGGGCCCCACACACAACCCGGCGGTGGGATCTCAACTCTGCCGGCCCAGCTGAATCACCTGGGGTGGGTTTAAACGGTGCCCACCCCAGAACCTTAATTAAGTCTATGTTTTAAAGGACCCTGAGTGCAGCCGGAGTTGAGCCTCACTGATGAATTCAAGCTTCTCATTTTAGAGGTGGGGTAGTGAAGACAGAGAAGCTTGTCCAAGGTCACACAGCAAAGCAGTGGCACCAGAACTGGGTCTTGGCATCCCTCAACCCAGCAGGATTCTGACTCTGCTGAAGGTTATCTTCTAAAACTGTTATCTATTTTTGGCTGTGCTGGGTCTTCGCTGCTGCATGGGCTTTTCCCCAGCTGCGGCGGGCAGGGACTACTCTCTAGTTGCGGCGCGCCAGCTTCTCATTGCTATGGCTCCTGTTGTTGTGGAGCGTGGGTTCTGCGCACCCAAGACTTACTAGTTGCAGCTGCGGGCTCAGCAGTTCCGGCTCCCAGGCTCTAGAGCGCGGGCTCAGTAGTTGTGGCTCATGGGCTTAGTTGCTCCACGACATGTGGGGTCTTCCCGGACCAGGGATCGAACCCGTGTCTCTTGCATTAGCAGGTTCTTTACCACTGAGCCAGCGGGGAAGCCCACTGTTCAAGGCTGATGCTAAATGAACTGACTGCAGTTGGTTGGTGGTGTACTGCCCACCCCTATCTCCCCCACCCGCCCCTGGCCACAGCTGCTTCACCCCCCGCCTAGTTTCTTCTCCCGTTTGGCGGGTTCCTCTGAATTCAGAGGCAGAGGAAAAATCCACCAGGGGAAATGGTGGCAGGTGTGGGGTCACTTCGCCTGCGTCTGTGGTTTTGTCTTCCTCTTACCTCTCGTGAGACGGGCTGGAGGGTAAAGGGAACAGTGTTCCTTGTGGAACCAAGAGGGGCCGGACTTCTGCAAAGATGTGGGGACGAGGGGGGCTGGGCATGAAGCTGCCACCCCCTGGGGGTCCCCTGGCCTGGACCGCTGGGAGTGAGGCTGGCAGCACCGTGGGGACACATGACTTGGTGCCTGGCTGCCAGGCTTGAGTCTCATCTCTTTCATTCTTTTTTTTAAATTAATTAATTTGTTTTAATTGGAGGCTCATTACTTTACAATATTGTAGTGGTTTTTGCCATACATTGACATGAATCCACCATGGGTGTATGTGTGTTCCCCATCCTGAATCCCCCTCCCACCTCCCTCCCCATCCCATCCCTCAGGGTCATCCCGGTGCACCGGCCCTGAGCGCCCTGTCTTATGCATTGAACCTGGACTGCGATCTCTTTCATTTGCTAGAAAAGTGAGTGTAGCCTTAAACTGACCTCCACCAGTGGCACCCCCAACAAGATGAGGCTGGTGGTCAGACGGCCCTGACAGAATTAGATGAGACCCCGGGGGGTCTTGGCGGGGGCTTTACTCAGGCCAAGGTAGCCCCTGTTGTTATCATGAGCACCTCTCGGGCCAGGCACATGCTTGCACCTCACTGGACGATGCTGGCCAAGTCCCTTCCTAGCCTGAAGCCTCAATTTCCTGCTCTGTAAAATGGGGAGAGGGTGGTTCCTACTCAGTTCTTAGGGATTGTTTTCTCACTGTCTTCAGAGGGTGTGGTCGTCATGAGCAGACAAAGGTCAGGAGCGACACCTGGATCTGATTTTGATCCTTTTGGCAAAGTCAAGGCCAGCGCTGCCAACTGTCCCCATGCAGGACTGGAGGGGGCACCTTCTCATGGGACGCTGTTTGGAGGCTCAGGCTGGCTTCTCCTGCCCCGGCTGTGTGCCATCGCCTGGATCTGCAGCCTGGTGCTGAGACTCTAAGGCTCCTGTTTGTTGACTGACCCTACATGTCAGCCCCCGTGATGTGAGGTGGCTTGCTCAGAGTCCCAACGGCAGGATACAGCCTGACACTCAGGCCATGGGGTCCCAAGTCTCCGCACTTTGCCCCACTCTGTCCTGCTTTGCTAAAATCACGGGATCACTACTCACTAGGCTCTTGGAAGTTTATGGCAACTGGTTGTGAGACAGGCTGGGATCTGGGACCCTTGGCTGCAGCCTGTACCTGGCCGCATCTCTCCTGGGGCAATAAAATACAAAGAAATTGCATGGGACTAAAAATAACGGGGTGCATGTACTGTGGGGCCAATTCCCAGATCCAAAAGATACAAAGAGACCAAAAACTCCAACTGCCACACTTTTTGAGGAGCCTGGAGCAAAAACAGGGTGTTGGGAGAAAAAACATGCCCCCTGCACACACCACCACCTACTGGGTGAGCAAACCACCTAAGCCACCCCTCCAGTTTGACCCCTGGACACACCTCAACCCTTACCCTGTATAAGGAACAAGCTTGGGAAGTGAGCGGACAAGGGGACTTGTTGTTTGTTCTCGATCCCCCGCTGGGGCAGTGGCCCCCATAAAGCCTTGCCTGAATTTCTTGTCGGGCCTCTAGTCAATTTCTTTTGATTGGAGAAGGCCAGGAACTCTGGTCGGTACAATTGGAAGCATTGGGATCAGGAGCCAAACTACAAGGGTTCAAATCTTGGCTCTGCCCTTTGCTGTGTGACATGGGGCAAGTTACTTACCCTCTCTGGGCCCATTTTTGCACCTGCAAAATAGGTTAATGACTTCCTTCCAAGGGGAGCGGTACGGAAAGGCAAAGGTTTAAGAGTGGGGAGAATAAGTTTACTTATTCTCTACTTATTCTTTACTTACGTAGAGAAACCCGACAAATGCTACCCTAGCTAGTGATCAACGTCAACATCCACAGTGGTAAGCCATATGGATACTATGAGCACTTTACATGATGTGATGAAAATGGCACTTTACCCTCCTGGCCTTCCTTCCCAGATTCCATAACGCCAGTCCAATCATGAGAAAAACATTAGACAAATTTCAACAGAGGGACAATCTACAAAATACCTGACCAGAACTTCTTGAAACTGTCAGGAACATTTAAAAAACCAAAAAAGAGGAAAGTCTGAAAATCTGTCAGAACCAAGAGAAGCCTCGGGAAACATTACAGCTAGGGGGGAATCCTGCAAAAGAAAAGGGACAGCAGGCAAAAATGACAGAAATCTGAATAAAGTATGGACATTAATTAATAATATCAATTTGTTAGTTGTAACAAAGGCACCAGATGAATGCCAGATGTTAATAACAGGGAAACAGACTGTATGTGTAGGGTACATGGGAACTCTGCACTAGCCTCTCAGTTTTTCTGTAAATCAGAAACTCTTCTAAAAACCAAAACTGACTTTTAAAAATAGGATTAATAATAGTTCCTACCTCATGGGGTTGTCAGAAAGATAAAATAAATGAATGCTTGGAATTTCTTTGACTAGTACCCCATACATAAGAAGCCCTCAAGAAGTGCCAGTCATTATTACTATTATCATCATTGCCTTGGTATTGGGGACACCAGACACCAAAACCCAAGGGGGATAGATCAGCAAATCGTATCAGTCGAGGTTTGCTCCGCACTTCCAGGGAAAGCCATTTCTCCTGTGATCCTGAGAAGGCAGGTCTGGTGTTGCTTCATCCTACCTGTTCAGCTGGGGGACCCCCCCGGGGCCCAGGATGAGCCAAGGAGCTGCTGAGGCCACGTGCAGAGTGGGTATGGCCCAGGCTCAGAGTTGGCCGGCCTGGTGAACCCAGCTCCATCCCTGCCAGCTGATGACCTTGAGCACTCCACTTACCCATCCATGAAATGGGGGTATTTGGCTCACCCTCATATGGCTTGAGTGCCCAGTAACAGGAACAGTTCAGGAGCATCCTGAATTGGATCAACGCCCTTGACAATCCATTGCTCAGCATCTCTACACCTAGTCCAGCAGAACTGCCCTCCTTCCAGTCTCCAGATGGTTCTTGTCCCCATCAATGGGGCCAAGGCTGGGCTCTGAGCCCAGGTAACCCCAGAATTGAGGGGCAGTGGTTCTTCTGGTCTGATAGGAGGCAAGTCAGGAGAGGAAACGGACTGATTGCCTGCTGCATCTTCTCCAAGGAAAAGGGTGGAGGGGGATTGCGCGGTGCTCCCAGCGTCTTCGCACACCTGGGGCCAGGCCGCGGTGGGTGTGAAGGGAAACTTCATGGGATGGAGGGCCCCCATCCCCTGCCCCCAGAGACTCCAGAGCCCAGCCTCCTGCCTCTATTGCAGTGCATCACAGCTCCTGCAAATGTGCCATTAGTAACCCTGTGTTTTAGGGCTTGAAGTCCTTTTGGTCTTCTGTAGTTTGGTCTTCATGGGTTTCCCTGGCGGCTCAGCTGGTAAAGAATCTGCCTGCAATGTGGGAGACCTGGGTTCAATCCCTGCGTTGGGAAGATCCCTTGGAGAAGGGAACAGCTACCCACTCCAGTAGTCATTGCCTAGGACTCCTCAGCTTTGACCCCAGCCACAGACCAAGCCCGGATTACTGACACACCAGGGCTGGCCACACACCATGCTCTGACCCTGGTCTCAGCTGGACCCATAACCACAGCCACAGCATCCTGACCCCAAGCAGCCATGTCAGAGACATAGATGTGCGTTCTGGAAGAACACAGGCCACGCCCTCCCTAAGACTGGCCTGCTGGGCCAGGGGTGTCATCCCCAGAGGTGAAGGCCATCCACACGTCTCCAAGACAGCTTGGACACACACCACAAAGCCACCGGCTGGCCCTCGGGAGACGTGGTTGTACCTGGGCCCTGCCCCAACCCCCGTGTGACCCTGGACGTGTCCCACCTTCCTTGGCCTCAATTTCCGCTCTGCCCTACTATTCCCCAGGGAGGCATAGATAATCTTTGAGGCCTTCCCAGTTCTAAAGGTTGGTGATTCAGGAGACGCAAAATGCTCTTGTGGGCCTGCTTCCAGACTTTTCCCAGCTCTCACTTCCCTAGTCTGACTCGCTTCCACTCTTAACTTCCTGGCCTCAGTCTCACAGCCCAGTGGTTAGAAACAGCCCTCAGGGCCACAAAGACCTGGCCTCAAGACACAATCACCACATCCTAGCTGGGGGATGCCGGGGTGGGGGGGGGGAACCTCAGCCAATTTCTTAGCCTCTCAGAGCCTCAGTCTGTTCATCTGTGAAATGGGGGTTTTGGGGTCCTGGGAAGACTCATGCAGCAGATGTGTGAGAAGCTTTTGGCGCAGAGTCTGGCAAGTGGAGAGGGTCAGAGGGTCAGAGCCGAACAGGCTGCCTTCGTGTGGGCTTCCTGGGCTTTACTCAGTTCCAGTGGTGATTAAGTTACTGTAATGCTCTTTTCTTCCCTTTCTCGGGGGGAAGAGGGCCTAAAGAGGGCGAGCTCCTTGCCTACACAATGGGCACACCAGAGTCCTGTGTCCCCCCACTTTTATTCTTCTCTGCATAGAACCCACCAGAATCCATTGTCACCCTCTCCGAGCCTCAGTTTCTTCCCCTGTAAGAGGAGAGACGGGGGCCAGGGGGACACCCCCCACACGTACACATACACACAGCGTTGCCCACCCAGCTACTGAAGGGGCAGGTGTGTGCTGGCGTGGGAGGTCACGGCTGGATGGCAGGCTTTGAGAAACCTCTGGAATGAGGGTTTAAAAGTTTGGGGCTCATTTTTGCTACAAGGACCCCGCTTCTGCCCTCCTTTCTTTTCATGACTTTTCACCAACTGTTTCTTCCCTTAATCCAAACCATTGTTTTTCCAGGGTGAGATTTAAATCAAAGCCACATGGCTCCCCCAATACACACCCCTTTGCCAAATGGAAGCGTAATCTGGAGGAACAATAATCACCCTGTTGAAGGGGATTCTGATCTCTCCGTGGGGACCACCAGGCAATGGGAAGACTTGGGGGGCTTCGAGTTGGCCTGACTGGGGTGAGCTCAGAAGTTTCTAGGCCCAGGGTGGCTCAGACCCAGAGCCCAGGATGGACCACAGTTCTGCAATTGAGAAGATGAGCCCTTTCCTGAGTCCGAGGCTTCCATCTCTTTAGCTGTGGGCGTATAAGATGGCGCCCAGCCCCTGAGGCCCCTTTCGGAAGGTGGGAGGTTCACAAGGTCAGCCCCGCAAGGCTTGGCCATTTATAGGTGACTTGAAGCGTTACAGCAGTGTGGCCTAGTGGGCAAGACATCTGGATATGGAATCTGGTTCATGTCTGATGCTCAGTTGCTTGCTGTGCAACTCTGGACAAGTTCCTTAACTTCTCTGAGCTTCCGTTTCCTCATCAGTAAGATGGGGCGCTCGCCAGACCTCTCTGTTGGTAAAGTGCCAAATACCTGGTGCATGGTACAGCTTGCAATAGCAGCTCAGGGAGGTGCAGAAGTGAAAGGGAGTCTCACAGAGGAAGGAGCGAGGTGCCAGGCATGGTATCAAGGCAGGGGGCAGAGAACAGGCAGGGTGGGGCTGGGGAGGCAGGGGAATCTAGGTACCTGGCTCCTGACAGTGTGAAGGCCCGGGAGGGGAGCCTCACAGGACTCTGGAAGGGGCAGGCTGTTTGTTCTTTGCGGGTGGTGGGGGGGGAGCATGGCAGGGGGGCTGTGAGGGGGGCTGGGGGGTGGCAGAGGCCTAGCCAGTCCCCTGGGGCCGTTCTCCAGGGGCTTCCCCAGGCCTGGCCTCTGTTTTGCATAGTCTGGCTCTCCCAGGTGGGCCCATTACTTGGAGTCTCAGGGGAAGGGCGAGGTCAGGAGAGTAAGGGGCACCCACCCACCCCACCCCCCACACAAAGAACTAACCGCATACGGCCTGCACACCTGGGGGCTGAGCACACTTGTACACATGGGCCCATGCATCCAGACACACAGACTAAGACATACATGCAAATATACACACGCTAGACCCGTATGCAAAACCTAGACCCAGACAGGCCCATGCACAGACCCACAGTTCCACAATGGCTCAAACCCATATACGGGAGTGAGCGTGCAAGCCCACAGACGCAGACACACGCATGTGCACGCACACTCGTGCTGAGAGGAGGCGGCTCTCTCTCTGACCCGTTATTCCCTCCACCAACACAAGCGGGTCACCCACCATGCAGCAGGTGTGACGGGCCCTGGACGCAGAGAGCAGCCCCACTCCTGGAACTCACAGGCTAGTGAGAAACAAGTCAATAGAAACAAGGATCGCCCTTCACACGGTCAGGTGATTGCGTTCATTTAATCGTCACAGTGGCCTTTTGGAGTTGGGGCATCTGCCCGAAGGAAATGGAGGTCTGGAGGGGGTGTGGCCTGCCCGAGGAAGGCCTTGGGGAGGTTGAAGGGGCCCTCTGCTTCCTCACCGTGACCTCCATACAGACCAGAGAGGCACGCGGGACACGCCCCACCTTGGGGGGGCATCTGGGCCTGCAAGGGGCGCCCCCCCAGCCACTGCTATTAGCCAAACTGTGGGCTTTCAACCAGCCACTCTCTCCCCACTCCGTCTGCTCCTGCTGGAAGAAATGATTTGCCCATTGTACAGAAGAGGACGCAGAGTCTCTGAGAGGACTGGTGGCCTTGGAAAGTGGACACTGTGTACCAGACCAAAACAATTCCTGCTCACCTGAGGGCTCCAGCTGCCTCAGAACCCCCGGTCGGTCAAGGGCTCCTCCCTGACCCTGGCTGGACATAGTGCAGGCACAGGAGTGGATGGGTTGGCAGGCCAGCCCCTAACCACTAGGCGGCCCAGCTTCTGGTTACTTTCCAAATTCCCTAGAGAGATGTCACCAGGTCAGAGAAAACCAAGCTTCCTGAGTGTTAGGACAAGAGCGAGCAGACATTTGGTGCTCAGGTACTGGCCCCCACTTTTTCCTGCAAGAGGAAGGTGTGGGGGATATCCTTTCATTCAGCCCCTGCCTCAGTGATGCATCATTTCTGGGATCCCTTGGGGCTGGACCCCGTGTGCAGGCCGAGGCTGGTGCAGGAGGGGAAGGCCATAGCCTCACCTGAGCCTCCCATTAGAAGCCCTTGCAAATCACCCTCCAGGGCACACCTGCCCTGGAGCCACTCACAGTCTGTCCCAGAGCCTCGCCGCCATCTGATCAATTAGAGGAATCTTATAAAATACAGATTCCTGAGCGCGTTCCCAATCCGCTGAATCGTAGTTTCAGACTAGAATTGGTATTTTTGCAAAACCTAGAGCTCGGGCTGAGAAGCCAGCACTGAGAACCCCTGGCCCTGGGCCCCGATACTTCTAGTTGTTATGTTTGTGATTCTAGCTGGATGTCATCTTATCTCATCCTGGGTTCCTCCAAAGGATGCTCAATAAATGTGTGATGGTGCTATCGGGGGCTGTCCAGGGTTGTGGGCCCCTGGAGGGGTGTAGCTGAGGGCTCCACTGGCCTGCTGTGTGACCATGGCTGAGTCACCGCCCTCTCTGGGCCTTGGTTCTGCTGGTCTCTAAGGGCTGAATCTTCCTGAGCCACTGCTGGCCCATAAGGGCTGTCTGAACACCAGGAGATGTTCCCCCAGCCTGGGAGGGACTCAGACGGATTGCCCAGGCCTCTCTGGATATTCCCCCTTTATCTTCTGAAAAATGAGCCCAAGCCAAGGGGGCGCCCTGAGCTAACCTGATCTCTGCGGTCTTCCTAACCTAAGTTGGGGAGAAAGCTTTGTCAGCCCCTGAGCCCCCAGCCCGGGCCTGAGCGCTGAGCCGGAGAGGAAGAAGGACCCCCGCCTCTCCTCCCCCCCCCCCGCTGTGGGGAGGCCGAGATGGTGGGCGAGGAGCAGGTGCAGAGGTTTCCACTTCTTAGAATTCCTCAAGGCCTGGGGGGGTGAGCTCACTTACGGGAAAGGGGGATGGGGGGCTCTCTCTTCTCACCCGGCCCGGCTCGGGGGGGCGGCAAGTGCGTCAGCAGCCGGGCTCCTGGCCTGCCTCCGGAAACGCCGCCCGGGGCTCAGTCACGAACCGGGCGGGCGGCGGGGGGGGGGGGGGGGGGCAGCTGGAGCGCAGGGGGGGGGGGGGGGGGGAGTCAGGTGACCTGCAAGGAAGCTTGACTGGGGGCCGGGAGGCTGCACCGGGGTGCAGGGGGAGGTCAACTTCCCCCTTCCCGGGCCTGTACCCCCACACCCGTTGCCTGGCGGGATATCTCTCCAGCTGTCTGTCTGTCCACTGTTCCCCCACCACCAACACCCCCGTCCCACCACGAGCTCTGGGCCTCTGCTGGGCTCCCCTGCTGCCGTGAAGCCTTGCGTTCCCAGCAAACACCAGTCTCGGGGTGCGGGGTGGGAGGGGGCGCTTCAGGCCGGGGTCCCGCAGGGTGGAGGGGTGAAGACCCCAGCCCAGGGCCCGAGGGCAGGAGAACCCTGCCTCCCGACCTCCCTTCCCCCACTCCTCCGCAGCTATTTAAAGCAAGCGGTGGCCGTGGGAAACTTCTTCAGATGTGTGGTTTCGTCTTCTTCAGCACAGGGACCGGGCGTCTGCTCTCTCGGTCTGGTGACTCATCCTGAGTGAGAAAAGCCTTTTTGTTGTTTGGCGCTCGCTCGAGGCTCTCTGGTCTGAGAACCTGGCCCGATGGGGCCTTCCCTCGCTGGGACTCCTGGAAGGTCCTGGAAGTGCCCTGAGCTGCCCCTCTGTCCCGTTGTCACCAGACTCAGGAAGCCCAAGGGCTGAAATGCTCAGCTGCGCTTGGGGGGCTGCCTGGCTGGGAGGGTGCCCATCCTCAAGGCTCATCACAGCCACCACCTCCTCCAAGAAGCTGCCCCCACGCCCTCTGAAACCTCAGCCCGTCTCCCCCTGGTGACTCGGTCCTCTGCCCTCAGACTTCTCATCTCTGAAATGGGGCAGTGAGTCCAAGCTTGCAACCTGCGGGAAGATGAGCTGCAGAACGTGTAGCACGCAGTCTGACACGCAGCAGGTCCTCCATGGACGGGGTTTATGGTTAAGAAGAGTTGCTAATGTTTTTTGGGTGCTTCGGTTACCTGAGTGAGTGCATTTAATTTTCCCAACAACTCCAGGAAGTCCTTTACTGTCAAGACTATTATCTCGTTTTACAGAGGAGGAAACCAGGCACAGGGAGTTGAGTTACTTCCGCGTTGTCTCACATCTAATAAGTGCAAAGTGAGATTCAAACCTGCATGAGGTGGCCCCAGAACCCGCGCGGTTAATGCTCTGCCAGCCTGTCTCAGGAGCTTGGCACCTGGTGGCTGCTGAAGAGTTGGATTCCAGGGACTTCCCCGGTGGTCCACTAGTTAAGAATCTGCCTTTCAATGCAGGGGATGTGGGTTCGATCCCCGGTCGGGGAACTAAGATCTCACACACTGCAGAGCAACGACTGAGCAACCCGTACGCTCTGGAGCCCGTGAGCCACAACTAAGACCCGACACAGCCAAATAAATCAATAGATACTAGAAAAAAAAAAGGATTTGGACTCAGGAGCTATGAAGAGCATGCCCCTTCTGCTCAGAACTTTTGCATATACTGCTTTCCTCTGCCTGAGCACTTTTCCCCCACTTGCCTGACCATATCCTCCTCAAACGTGAGACCTGAGCTTGATGGTCACTTCCTCCTGAAGCCTTCCAGAATCGGCCTGTTACATGCCCTCACAATGCCCTCACACTGTGCATGTTCATCATAATTGCTTAAATCATGGTTTGCACAATTTTCTGCCTGGGTCCACGTCTAGACCGAGACTGTCCCCAGGGCAGGGACGAGTCTGGCCCCTCATGGCTGCAACCACAGGCAAGCACAGTACCTGGCACACGGTACGTTTCCAAGGCTGTGGACCGAATAAATGCCACCAAGGCAGCCAGAGGCTGGGAGCAGTGCGGAGCAGCGGTCACTCGGGAAGTTTTCCAGGAACTTCCCCTGTCGCCTATGGTGACCTCTGGGAAAGGCAGGCCCTGGGACCTGCTGCTCAGGGAGGGTTTAGGGGTGACAGGAGGGTCCTCAAGGGGTCAGGCAGAGGATCACTTTCCACGGACAGCAGGTGGCCAGCCCTGCGTAGTTGTGGAACCCCTGCCTATTTGCTTACGACCCCGGAGCTTCGTGGAGAGTAGGAGGGAAGGAAGGTGTCCTGTATGCCCACTCTGGCAGCAGCTGAGGTCCCATGAGAGAGGAGCTCTCAGCTCTATCCTTGGGGGCCCAGAGGTTGCCTGGGCTGATGGTGCTCAACACAGGTGGGGTTGGGGACAGAGAGAAGTTCCAGGGCGGAGGGGAGCACATGGTTCTTGGATCCTCGGGAAATGGAGGGGGCAGGGGACCCCTGAGAGATGGATCTGAAGGTGAGGCTGGACTGCCCTGGAGGAAGGGGCAGCAGTTCCTGTCTGGTGATGTCTGGCAGGTGCCCTGGGTACTGCCACGAACACAGAAATCTGGGGCCTCAGACCCAGACCCAGCAGCCATGCCAGGGCTGGGGGGCAGCTTATCTGACCACAGGAGTGGCTGTGCCAGCAAAGGGGCCCTCTCTCTGCGTGTGGAAAGGGGCATCGTCACAGCAGTCACGCCAGCAGGGGCAAGGCTGTGATCATCGGGTGTAGCCACACAAGCAGGGCGCAGGGGAGGAACGGAAGACGACTGTGGAAGAAGCCACGACCACCACCCACCAGGTAGGAATGGTGCGGAGGACCAGCAAGAGCCGCAGGGCTGAGCCCTTTGGTATCAAAGGACATTCCCTTTGGCATCAAAGGCTGTGGATACCCCCGCGGGGGCCTGGGCCCTGGGGACCCACCGCCCAGCATCTCCACCATCTCCTTCCCGGGCTCTCCTGACTGCCTCGCTGGCCTCGTGAGAGGCCCGTGGAGGCCCCAGGAGCACTCCCAGGAGGGACGCCGCAGGCAGGGCCTGGGAGGACAGCAGGAGAGAGGCCGGGGCCCCTGGACAGGCCGGGGCGGGGGCAGGGAGGAGAGCAAGGCCATCCTGGACATTGGGGTCTGCCTTCTCCCCGCTCACCCTCATCCTGCCCAGAGCACAGATGGGAACATTGGGGGTGTGGGGGGGGGCGGCGGGCAGGGCAGCCTGGAAACTTGAAAAGCTGAGGCACAGGACTCAAAGCCCCAGACCCAGGCCTCTTCACTTGGGTGAGATCCACGCCATCTCTCCGCTGCTCCTGGAAGGAGAGAGAGGGAAGATGGGGAGGAGGGGAATGAAACAGGGCCTGAGGGCTGGGGAACGCTGGCCTCGCTCGCTTGGGCCTCGGTTTCCTGCACCTGTGAAGCCGCTTGGCCTCCACCACCCCCTGGGGCTCTCCTAGCTGGTGGGTCTCACGGGGAGCGGGGCGGGGAGGGGATGGCACGTGGCGGGGACAGGCTGCCGCTCACCGAGGTCTTCGCAGCTCTGTTACTCCAGATGGAGACCGAGCTTGACCGGGAAGGTGAGCGCTGGGTGTTCAGGCTCGGCGGAGCCGGGACTCTGCCTGCCGCCCGCCCCCGCCTGCCCAGCTGCTGAAACACAGAGAAAGCTGTCTTCCCTGAGGCCACAGCGGCCCACCTCACTTGGGAAGTCCAAACTGACTCACACTCAGGCCCCTGCTCCGTCCACTCCCAACTCCCCACCTCGGCTTCAGAATCATGGGGGTCTCCCCATGGCACAGAGAAAAAGGCTGCAGCCCATCAAGGGCAAGGGACACATCGCAGGAGCCCACCCCTCCCCTCCCCTCAAGGAGGCCAGTCCAGAGCAGAGTCCTGAATCCAGGTGTCCGAACTCGTGGTTCCCTCACTACCACCAGGGGGAGAAAAAAGGATTTATTGAGGACCCCAGATGTCCGCTCTGGTCTGTCTGGGGCTGCTCAGGTCTGGGTCCAGCTTCAACCACACCCTTGCCTTAAGGTTCAGTCCTGCCAACGCCAGGGGCCCTGGGCACTGCCCGCTGGACCCAAGCGGCCCGTAGGAGAGGCCTGAAGAAGCCGAGCCAGAGCCTGGTGTCAGGGCTCCATTATGCCACAGCAGGGCCAAGAGCTGCCCCCTGGACCCACCTAAGGAGGAGCCACCTGCAGTTCTTTCCCAGCCCTTTGCAGTTTGTAGAGCCAAGATTTCTCCTTGGAGGTCTCACTACCTCACACCAGCCCAGAGGGTGAACAGAAGAGAAGCCAGAAGCACCTGCTCGGTGGAGAAGCCACAGTTAACCTCAGCTCTTCTCTCTGTGTTGGGTTCGGGAGGCTGGGTCTTTTAGAGGCAGAAGAAAGTTCCCTGTGAATTCCTGAACGGTAGTTCAGGGAGGATTTGAGACAGTGGATTTGGGGTCAGTGGGGACAAGGGACCCAGCCAGGATCACACAGAAAGTTTGGGCTGAGTCAGCAGGGGGGATCCGTCTGCTCTGCCCAGCTCTGCCTCTGATCTGAGGCTGGAGTTGAGTTGACCGAGGCCTGGCTTGGGCATGACCTCCAGATTGTCCGCGCAGGTGAGGTCGGGGCCTCTGTCCACAGCTCGGAAGCCTGCCTGATTCAGAGCCACCAGGCGCGGGGAAGCCCAAGGTCAGAGAGGAGTGGAAGTGTAATGCCCCCTCCACCCGCTTACACACCCCCCGCCCTTTGCATATGACTGGGAACGTCTGAGCTGGGGCTCTGGCCGGATTCTAGTCCAGCCCAGACATAAAATTTCCCCTGTGGTTTGGAATGGATCGTGGCCATCATTTCCTGTGCCCCAAGGGAGGTGAGGGCAGGGCAGGGCAGGGCAGGGCAGGGGTCCAGAAAGGGAGCAACCCCACCATCAGCTGCTGCAGAGCCGAGGGTGGAAGTGCTGGCGTGAGAGTCTGCCTCCAAGGGTCCAGTCCTGGGCAGACTGCAGGCTCACTGTGTGACTTCCAGCAATTTCCTTTCCTCTCCCCTGTAAAATATTTGTCATTTGAATATTTCATTATCCTGAAGAAACAGAAGAGACACAGGAGGGACTGAGGCAGGGGATTTCAGGAAGGAGTGCGGCGTTGAGTCACAGAGATCTGAGATCAAATTCTGCTCGGCCACTTCTTTGCTGTGTGGCCTTGGGCAAGTGACTTGGCCTCTCTGAGCCTCCACCTCTGCATTCATAGAACTAATGAATGAGTTGGGAACTAGCATGAGTTGAGCCTCCCCTTTCTGCCCCGGGGCCAACTGATCACTCAGAGACATGTCCAACTACCCGGAAGGTAGGGGCTCTTTTCAAATCTTGTGGGCAATGAGGGAACGAGGCTTGGTAGCCCAGAATCTGAACCCCAGCTATCTGACTCCAGATTCTTGATGCCCGTCATACAAGAGGGATCACCGGGAAGATCGGAGGAGATAAGCTGAGCAAAGTTCCTCACTTGTCCTTAACACATGAAAATTATCGCCATCATCATTATTTCGGTTTTCCTCTTGCTTCCCTTTCCCTGGTTAATGCCAGCACCACTTCCCACTGCTTGTCTCTGGGGGGCCCCCTGCCTTGATCTGGGACCCTCCCTCTGCCCTCTCTGTACCCCCAGCCCTCATGGCTGTGCCCGTCACTGGGTGAGGGGCTGGGGAGGCGGGGGCTCCTGCAGGCCTTCGGCTCAGTCACCTGTCCAGGACCGCACAGCGCTCTTAGCACATGGGGCCCCCAGCCCCATTCCTACTGCACGTTCTGTGTCAGCCGCCTCCGGACCCTGGGGTGCTGGGGACGGCTGAGTAGACGGGCTGCCCTGACACCCCCCTGAGGCGGGTTCTATCTGCGGGTGGAACTGTTGGTTGCCTACAACAGAATATCTAGCACAGGGGTGCCCAGCCTCCAGGATCAAATGCCTGATGATCTGAGTTTGAGCTGACAGAATAAAAAAACACAAATAAAGTGCACAGTAAATGCAATGTGCTTGAATCATTCCGAAACCGTCCCCTGTTCCCCCCTCCCCACACCCCGTCCGTGGAAAAATTGTCTTCCAGGAAACTGGTCCCTGGTGCCAAAAGGGTTGGGGCTCACCGCTCTAGAATATCTTGCCCTGATGCCAAAATTTCTATCACTAGCCAGCCACCCTTCGGGGTCGGAGCACATTCAGGGATGCCCTGGTAAACTGTCCCAGGAAACAGCAGCTGGTATACTTGAGAGGGAATGCGCCCGGGGAGGGGTCACAGAGGGGGGCTCTGAGCAGAGGGGTCAGGTGGTCTGCAGCCGCTGGATCCTGCAGGCACCCCTAGGCTCTAGGATGAGCACTTGGGGTGGAAGTGTGGGTAGAAAGGATAAAATTTCCCCCCAATTCTTCCCAGCACACACCCCCTCAGCCGACCGCTTTGCTCATTGAATGAGCATCTGCCAGCTGCCATGTGCTGTGGGCACCTGTAGGCCCACCTGAACCCCGCCGTGTCACCCACAGAAGCATGCCCCACCTGAGTCTGGGGTGTGGGGAGGGGTGAAACCCAGAGGGGTCGCGGTTGTCACCAAGAGGGAGACTGACGGGTGGTCTTCAGTGTGAAGTCAGCTTTGGTTTTTCGGTTGAGAATCACACCCACATTCACAACCCACGGGAAGGAAGATGCTTGGGGCCAGATTCTGTGTTTTCTGGAAACACCACAGGGCGGTGAAAAGGTTTTCCAGGCCCTGACCTCAAGCCCAACAGGCAAGATTGTAATCGCTGAACTCTCTAGGTGTCTCCCACGATCTGGATCCAGCTTTGCGACCTCAGGACGTCAGGAAGAGAGACACCCCCCGCCCAGAGGCCCCGCCACCCACACAGAACACGACAGAACCTTCGTCAAGCTCTGACTTGGCGCCAAACACTTCCCATGCATTTGCCTGCTTAGTTCTCACACCTGTGCCATGACAGATGCTGTGGTGATCGCTTCCGGGGAAGCCAAGGCTCAGAGACGTCAAGTGACAGCCAGAGACCAAGACTGAAGCTCAAGCTCAGAACCGCTCAGCTACAGAGCCCCACGCCCCCGGGGCCCTCCTTCTCCCACACCCGCAACGCCGCGGGAGCACTGCCGTGCCCGGCAGGACCCCGTGTAGAGACAAAAAGAGGAGACGGAAGAGGACCAGCAGACTGCACAGCTCTTGCCTTCAGTGGGGGTTCAGGAAATATCTGTTGACCACTGATCCTGTTCGCATAAAAACAAAACCGTGGGTGCATGTGCATAAAATGAATACTGGAATAACATGTACCCAAATGTTAATATTGAAGAGCATAAAGCATGGACTGCCTTTCTCTTTTCTGTGTAAATGTGCATTCTACAAATTTGCTACAGGAGATTAGAAGAGAAACAATAAAAGGGAAATCAGATGCCTAAGCCAGAGCTGTCTAACCTACTTGGGGCTTGAGGGTTTCGAGGAGAGGTGATCTGGGCGGCTGCAGACGACCAGAGGGCTCCCCAGTGAGGTGGCCACTTGGCTTCACACACAAGAGGGGACAAGGACCGGTGGCCAGCCTCCCAAGTCTGAGCATCTTGGGGTGGGATAGTTGGGTGGAGGGGGATATGGGGTGGGTAGTAGGCAAGGAGGAGAACGTTGGATCAGCAGATCCTGGGTCCAGCTCCCCCTTTAGTTC
Source organism: Muntiacus reevesi (assembly GCF_963930625.1). Taxonomy (NCBI): domain Eukaryota; kingdom Metazoa; phylum Chordata; class Mammalia; order Artiodactyla; family Cervidae; genus Muntiacus; species Muntiacus reevesi. The sequence continues at coordinate 109,899,350 of NC_089251.1, forward strand.
AGGGTACCACGTGAGTCACGTCATTGCCTATGTGAGCCTCAGTCTCCTCATCTGCAAAATGGGCCTCCAGGGCTGGCATGAGGACTCGGTGAGGTCTGTAAACAGATGATCTTCCAGCCCCCAGCACATAGTCAGCGCTCAGACTTTGGAAGCTCTTGGTTGTGGGTCTTTTCTCACAGGCCCCAGCAGCCTTTGGGGAAAGCTCTGGCCCCCAGCTGGGAGCTGGCTGGAGGAGCCCAGGGTCTAACTCTCTGGCTGAAGGTGAAGGATCTGAGGTTCAGGGAGGGGAAGAGATAAAGACAGGACCGACTCCTCCCTCTACCACACCCAGCTGCCTCTTCCAAGTCTCAGTTCCAGGGGCAGCCAAGTGTGGGGCTCTGGTGCTTCCAAGGAGATCGGAGGTCCACTCCGTGTATCCTGACATCTTCCCGGGCCAGGCCTCTCCCCTCCTCCCAGCCAGCGGGGCCCAGACCCGTGGACACCAGGACTGACAAAGTTCTCCTTCTCACTCTCCTTCTGAGTCAGCCCCACGGCACCGCGGAGGTGACTCAGAGAACACAAAGCCCCACAGCACACCCCGTCCATCCCAGAAGAGAAGAGCTCGGCCCCCGGGCTGGGTTTCCCAGCGTCCGCCTCACCGCACCTATGTCTCTCGGGATGCCCTGGGAAGAGGAGTCTGGAGGGATGGAGGAGGAGAAAAAGGAGCTGGAGGGGAGCAGACCGGGGCCATGCCTTCCAGGTCTCTGCTACTGCCCGAGCCAGGAAGTCTAGTGTGGAGACAGCGGGAGATCTGGGGTGCCCTGTTAGTTAACTTCTGTTCAGTTGCTCGTTTGTTCAGCAGACATCTGTAAAGTGGCCCCTTGGTGCCAGGCACTGGGCTGGGCTCGGGGGTTAGAGATGAATCAGAGCTGGTGCCTTCTCCCTGGGGACTCCCAGGCTGCTGGAGGAGACAGCCGTGGAGACAAATAATTAAAGACATGAATGAAACTCTTTGAGATAAAAATACACAGGATCTGTGAAGGAACACAGAGGGGCCACTGAGATGATAAACTTAGCAATTAACATAAATGTAACTAGAGGGAGAACTCCTGTCTCCCCCGGAGTGGGGTGGGTGGTGGGAGGTCAGGGTGGGGGGCCTGCTCTTGAGAGGTGCCCAAGGCCCCACCCTCTGTCTGGGCTCTTCCTGCCCGCTGCTGCCTGCCCTCCACTCTTCCTCTGGAAAGCGTTAGCCCTCTGAGATTCAGGACTGGGGAGAGACCCCAGGGAATTCAGGAATCAGATTGGGATTCAAGGATCCATTTGTAGGCTTTGATCTGCATGCACCTCCCTTACTTTGTGACCGTGTGCAAGTTACATGTCCCCTGAACCTCAGTTTTCTCATCTGCCAAGTGGAGGCCTGGATTTGAAGATAACTATAATAGCTGATATTTGCAGAACATTTCTGTGTACCAGGCATTGCACCAAATGCTTTGCATATGTTACCCCGTTCAGTCCTTACATCCGCACCATGAGGTAAGTACTATTAATAGAAGAAATCTCCTATCCAATGAGAGCAAAACTAGTGGTCTATTACTAGAAAAAAAGAATACTTAAAGCAGGACATCTTACAATACGTAAATAGACATTATATTAAACATAACATGTGGGCATGTTATATTTATTAGATGATCTTTTGCAGGAGGGCCAAGGCTTTTTGAGACCAAGGCCTCCGGCTAGAGTCCTACCTTGTTTTTCTTGCATAAAACAAACCTGTGCAGAAGGTTTGATGGTCTCCATGTGGGTTTCTTTCAAACGGAGAGAGATATCTAAGAGATGCTTGTCAAGCAATCTGTAAGCAGAATTCTTCTGGATTTTTAATAACACCCCCCCAAGTTGTAACCTACACCTATTTCAACATAAGTTTCTGGTGGATTTTAACAATTGTTTTCACTGATCTTTTATAATTGTCTTGTGAAGTCGCTCAGTCGTGTCCAACTCTTTGCAACCCCACAGACTGTAGCCTACCAGGCTCCTCTGTTCATGGGATTTTCCAGGCCAGAGTACTGGACTGGGTTGCCATTTCCTTCTCCAGGGGATCTTCCCAACCCAGGGATTGAACCCAGGTCTCCTGCACTGCAGGCAAACGCTTAACCATCTGAGCCACCAGGGAAGCCCTAATTTAGACTTCAGCATTTCTCTTCTTTTTTGGACAGCTCTCCTCTGTTGGATCTTTCTGAGGCCCTTTCTTAGTTTTCAGAGACACATCAACTCATTGTCCCGCTCTCACTCACGTTGCGTTGGTTTAACAGTTACAACTGGCAGCTACAGATTCAAGGACAGGCCTCCCTGAGCCAGCCAGAGGAGTTGATGCCATTGGAAAGTGGCCGCCAGCCCAGAACACTCAGAATGCTGCGACACCCACTAGTCTGCCTTTCAGAGGAAGGGAGAATGTTTATAAACCCAGAGAATCCATCGGCTGGTTAAGGCCATCTCTGCTGCTTTGTATCCATTTTGCAGGTGAGGAAACTGGTATGTGAAGTCATTTCCCCAAGGCTACCCTCAGCTGGGAAGTGCTGGGGTTTGAAGGGGGCCCGGTCTGGCTCCACGCTCTGTATCCCTGCTGTCAGCTGCCTCCTTAACACTCTGAGACTCTATGAGCCTCTGGCTTCCCTGCCAGAAGGACTACGTATATAGGGTGTTGTGATCTCCTACATGGGACTTGAGGCGTATTTAAAAATCTTCAGGGACTTCGCAAGCAGTGCAGCGGTTGAGACTCTGTGCTTCCACTGTGAGGGGCCTGGGTTCGATCCCTGGTTGGGGAACTAGGATTCTGCATGCCATGAGGCACAGCCAAAAAATAAATAAAACTTAAAAAACAAAACATGTGGAGCACTGCGCCTATATAAGGATGATGGGGTAAGGGGTAAGGGACCACGTCTTTCTCGGGTCCGTGTCCCCAAACCCAGGGCTCTCACGCATCTGTGGAGTTGGGTGGGAGCAGGTGGCGGGGTGCCTTTCGTCTTTCCATATGTCCCCGGGGTCCTGCTCCAGAGCAGGCACGCGGGTCGGGTTCTAGGACAGAACAGGGAGGAGAAGCAGCCGCCCTCGCGGCCCTCAGGGCTCAGGGCCGGTGGGATCCTTCCAATGCCTTTCACGTCCAAGCCCCTTCGGGCTCAGACTTATGTCTGGGGGCACCTGGGGAACGTTAAGCGTACAAAGGATGGAGATTTTGGAGGCAGGCCCACCTGAGTTCTAACTCTGGTTCTGCTGCTTACTCGCGGTGTGACCCGGGGGTCGCCAACCCCCTCTCTGAGACTCAGTGGGTAGTGAGGTGGCCTCTCGGCAGACCCTCCATGGGCAGCACCCCCGAGGGCCCGGCACACACGCAGGGCCGGGGACAGGGGACGGGGCAAGGCCGCCCTGCACAACTTCCGACCGTTGGTGGCTGTGGAGAGGGACGCGGCGAGCGGGGGAAATGAAAAGAGGCCAGACGCCGTCCAGGCCGCAGCACGCAAGGGGCGCCTCGCTGGGCCGCCCGTCCCCTCCCAGGCTCAGAAAGGGGAAGGCGGCCCAGACCGGGAAGTGGTCGGCCCCTGATGACCACCTCATGGGGACCGCGCCAGCCCGAGCAGGAAGTGGTCGCCCCTTCCCACCCCCCAACCCCCAGCGAGCCGGCCCTGCCCGAGCGCACACTTGGGAAACAGCTGGGCCCAAAAGTCCCTGCTCTCTGGTCTGTTCTGGGAGCCGGCTTTATTCTTAGAAGCTCAGCTCGGCCTGGGGCCCCGGGCTCTGTGGCTGGGGGTCTGCAGACCCGATTTCTCATCCCACCTCGGCCACTTCCTCCGCCTGGGCCAAGTGGCTTCCCCGTCTGGACCTGTTCCCCATCTGTGAAATGGGGCGATAATCCCCCCCACCTGCTGCCTCAGAGAATGAAAACGGACAGTCCTAAAAGGTCAGGGCTGGAAAGGCTCCCAGGGCTCCCTGGGTCCAATATCTGGAGAGGAAGGGCGGTTGCTCCCATTTCCACAGTCTGGTATAGCAAGGGTTCCGAGGTTTTGGAAAGAGCCCTGGACTGGGAGCCAGGACTGGGTTCAAGGCCTCCGGTGTGATGGGACCTTGGTCAAGTCGATCAGCCTTTCTGAGCCTTTTTCTGCAGTGAGGGAGCAAGATGTACTTCCCAGGGTTCCGGTGGGGCTCACCGATGATGATTCACGCTGGGGATGTGTTGCAAGCTATAATAGGCTGTGACCATGAACGGCTTTTTAGCTAAGGTGGAATCAGACTGGAACCCGGATCTCGTGGTTCACTATTCTCTTTGCTGCCCCCTACCCGAGGCTCTATGTATAACGAATGTTCTGGGCCCCAGCAAGCTGCCTGGTGGTTGTTCAGTCTAAGTCATATCTGACTCTTGCGACCCCATGGACTGTAGCCCAGCAGGTTCCTACATCCATGGGATTTCCCAGGCAAGAATACTGGAGTGGGTTGCTATTTCTTTCTCCAGGGTACCTTCCGGACCCCGGGATCAAGCCCACGTCTCCTGCATTGGCAGGAAGACTTTACCACTGAGCCATCAGGGAAGCCCACTCAAGCTGCACTGGCCAGGAATCGAACACGGTGAACTGCGTGAGAGGCAGCTATGCTCACCACTGTGCCAGCAACAGCAGCAAATGCAAATCTTTTCCCCTGAGTCCATGGAGTCACCACCGGAGGCCATGTTCCTGGTGGGGCCGAGTGTGAAAAACTCACTTTGCCCACATCAGTAGCCAGAGATGCTATCACCACTGACACCCACCCCTCAGCTCGTGGCTCCTACCCACCAACTCCTCCTCTCCTATAGGCCAAGAGGACACGCCTAGGACCACAAGCGCAAGCTGCCTTTCTGGTGGGGGCCAGAGGAATGGGCAGGCTGGATCAGACGGGGCAGCCTGTCCACCCCAGGCCTCCCTGGTGCCAGCTGGCACAGGCCACCCAGGCCTGGCTTGGGCTTCAGGAGAGAGGGCCTCGGACCAGGGAGTCACAGATAACAGGACTGACAGACAGAGATCAGCCCATCCAGGGGATAGAGCCGGGGTCTGTGGACCTGAAGAAGAGCTGGAAACTCCCAGATCGCACAGACTTGTGGTCATGTGCATGCGGTTGAACATATGTATGGTTCTTTGTGTGTGTGTGTGATTGTGTGTCAGTGTGTGTGGAGCTTTGGTTGCATGTGTGTGTCTGCATTTCCTGAGAGGAGGGTCCTGATTTCATCAAGTCTTCCAGCGAAATTTTAAACTTCAGAATCAGTGTGCATCCCTCCCCTTTCCCATTTCACAGGAGAAGAAACTGAAGCCGAGATACACGAGTTGTCTCCCAGCCCTTATAGGGAGGCTGAGGAAGGCAACTTAGGGCTTCGATTACGACTGCCATTTTCAGACTCAAAAATAGCCCCTGGGAGTTCAGAGGGGATCTGTATCCCATCTCCTTGTCCCAGGACTTTGAGGGTGGCTGAGGCTTGAGATTTGGAGAAAGGAAAGTTAGGTCAGGTCCCCTGTACCAAGCCCCAGAGCTCCTGCCAGCATCGCCAGTATCACCTGTCACCATCAGCACCAGCACCGTCAGAACCATCATCCCCATCGTCAGTGTGACTAACAGCACTGCTATCGGTGTCACCATCAGCAGCACCACCAGGATCTCGAGCATCACCACCAGCACGGGATCGCCCTTACAGACTGCGTCAGCCACCCTGCTTCCGCCTTCACCCTGCCTCTGCTGGTGGCAGTCGGGGTGCCCAGCTCAGGCCTCGTGTAGAGCCCCGTGGGGCCAGCCCAAGGGTGGGATGAAAACAAATATCCCTGCTCTAAGGTGAGCGGGGCCATTCTGGACTGAAAATGCCCACTGCAAAATGCACTCAACTGCCCTGACCCTCATAAATAAAAGACCTGCTTAGAGATAGCCCATGCAGGCAAGCTCTGATCCAATTGAGACTGAACGCTGTTCCTTTCATCGTTCCACAGATATGTTTTCATTATTATTGTAGCTGACACCTGTCCAGCACTGAGTGGGCACTCTCCTCAGGACTTTAGAGGTATGACTACTTCAACCCTCTCAGCAACTCTATGAAATGAGTAGTACTTTTATTTTACTTCGTAGTCGGGGAAACAAAGGCACTGAGGAAGTCCAAGGTCAGACACCTAGTAAATGACAAAGCCAAGATTTGAACCCAGGCATCATTGCACCAGATGTGAATCCATGTTCTTAGCCTCTACACTGGTGTCAGATCAGAGGAGCATGGAGCAGGCGGAAGAACCCCTCTCCCCACCCCCAGATGTGCAAACCCTGCAACGACTGTGATCTCTTTGAAGGCACAGGCTGTGCTGTTTTCATTGCCGTGTTCTCAGGGTCTAGCATGAGGCCTGGTATGCAGAAGGAACTCAATAAATGCTGGTTAAGGGGATCACTGGCCTGATAGTACTGGCCTCCAACACTTCCCCGGCTCTGACTTCTTCCCCGGAACCACACTTGAGGGCTGTCCCTGAAGCTGCAGTTCTCTTGCCAGCCAACAGAGGGCAGCATGTATAATAAGGCAACGCTCCAGGCATCAGGAAGAAGGAATTAGGAGGAAAAGGAGGAAATACTTTGTGGCCGGCACGAACACAGTTTTTGACTAAAAGCAACTTGAGACAAACTCTGGGTCCCACAACGTAATAGGATACCATGGCTGGTGTTCTTAATTTGACAGCTGAGGAAACTGAGGTCTGAAGAGGGAGAGGTTTTTCCCGCAAGATCACACAGCATGTAAACAGCAAAGCCAGGCTGGGCATCCGAGTCTCCTGGTCTCTTTCTCCACCAGAATGGCAGAGATAGCTGACAGGTCGGGGCAGGGACCAATGTCTGCGAAGGGAATAGCAGAAGTTAAAAGTCACCAACCCCGTGGCCCCCTTTTGTGCACATGGCCAGGGCGCCCCCTGGTGGCTGTAACTGTCAGGCACCAGAAGCACAGTCAGGATCGTGTCAATCCATCAGCCAGTGGGATGCACCTCCACATTACAGGTGCAAGCCAGTAGTTAAGTCGTGCCTGACTCTTTGACACCACTCTTCATGGACTGCAGCTCGCAAGCCTTCCCTTTCACTATCTCTTGGAGTTTGCTCAAACTCATGTCCATTGAGTCAGTGATACTATCTGATCATCTCATTCTTTGTTGCCCACTTCTCCTCCTGCCCTCAATCTTTCCTAGCATCAGGGTCTTTTCCAATGTGCTGGCTCTTTGCGTCAGGTAGCCAAAGTACTGGAGCTTCAACTTCAACCTCAGGTTATTGGGAAGACAAGGTACCAAGAGGATCAGGTTCCAGTCCCTCCAGGGGCTTACAGTCCAACAAATGTAGCAGGCTGGTCCACGGAACAGAGCAGAGAGCATGTGTGCCTAAGTCCCAGGGGTCACAGCCATGGCCAGCTGTGCACTCAGTACCATGGATGGCCCATCACTTTGAGGCCCACATCATCTTGTGGGATAGCCACTCATATTCTCCCCATTGACTGTTAGGAAACTGAGACTCAGAGACAGGACATAATTATGTACATAGCCACCCAGTCAAGAATAGAGGAGCTGGGAAGTGAAGCCCAAACTGGCAGATTCCAGGTCTAGGGCTTATTCAACTTCCCCGCATGATAACCACTGCAGATCTGAGCAAGTGCAGTCAGCTTAGATTAGAGTGGACTTGAAGGCTCCTGTGAAGAGGCAGGCGTCCCACCAGCCCAAAGACCAGACCCAATCCCTTTTGGCTACATCACCCATCGATGATGACAACAATCACCATGACAGAAAATATCATCAATTAAGTATTTAGCACTGGGTGCTGTGGTTTAAGTACTTGCCATGAGTCAGTTATTATTCATTCATTCCTTCACTTAACAAATATTTACCAAGCATCTTCTATGCTCCTATGTTTTAGGTATCAGGATCATAGCAGCAAACAAAACAGAGAAAAATCCCTGTCCTCGTGAAACTTGTATTCCAGACAAGGGGGAAAGCACTGAGCAAAATAAGTCACTATAACATCCAATTAAAATATATAGTGTGCTAGGTGGTGACAACTTCTGGAGAAAAGCTAAGTAGGGAGGAAGGATGGGGAGCTTTTTGGGAGGGAGGTGGAATCCCCTGGATGACTTTTGAGCAGAAAGCTGAAGGAGAGGAGGAATATCCTTCTTGAATAGTTCTTCTGTGCAAAAAAGATCTTAATGACCCAGATAACCACGACGGTGTGATCACTCACGTACAGCCAGACATCTTTGACTTCTCACTCCAGGATGAAAGAGGTACAATGGTGGTTTACAACTCAAAGTTGAGCGAGATGGGTCAATGAGATTGTTGCCTCAGAGCCTTTGCACTCTCTGTTCCCTCTGCTTAAACACTCTTCCCTCAGACATCCCCATGGTTTACTTCCTCCTCTCCTTCAAATTTCTGCTCAAAAGTCACCTCGAGGGATTCCACTACGCTCCCCAAGAGCTTTCCATCCTTCCTCTCTACTTAATTTTTCTCCAGAAGTTGTCACCAAATTCTTAAAGAGATTGGAATACCAGACCACCTTACTTGCCTCCTGAGGAATCTGTATGCAGGTCAAGAAGCAACGGTTAGAATCGGACATGGAAAAACAGACTGTTTCCAAATTGGGAAAGGAATATGTCAAGGCTGTATACTGTCACCTTGCTTATTTAACTTATATGCAGAGTACATCATGCGAAATACCAGGCTGGATGAAACACAAGCTGGGATCAAGATTACAGGGAGAAATATCAATAACCTCAGATATGCAGATGACACCACCCTTATGGCAGAAATTGAAGAGGAACTAAAAAGCCTCTTGATGAAAGTGAAAAAGGAGAGTGAAGAAGCTGGCTTAAAGCTTAACATTCAGAAAACTAAGATCATGGCATCTGGTCCCTACAGTTCAGTTCAGTCGCTCAGTTGTGTCTGACTCCTTGCGACCCCATGGACTGCAGCACGCTAGGCTTGCCTGTCCATCACCAGCTCCCAGAATTTACTCAAACTCATGTCCATCGCATCAGTGATGCCATCCAACTATCTCATCCTCTGTCGTCCCCTTCTCCTCCCGCCCTCAATCTTCCCCAGCATCAGGGTCTTTTCCAGTGAGTCAGTTCTTTGCATCAGGTGGCCAAAGTATTGGAGCTTCAGCTTCAGCATCAGTCCTTCCAATGAACATTCAGAACTGATTTCCTTTAGGAATTACTAGTGGGATCTCCTTGCAGTCCAAGAGACTCTCAAGAGTCTTCTCCAACACCACAGTTCGAAAGCATCAATTCTTCAGTGCTCAGTTTTCTTTATAGTCCAACTCTCATATCCACACATGACCACTGGAAAAACCGTAGCTTTGGTGAAATGGATCTTTGTTGGTAAAGTAATGTCTCTGCTTTTTAATGTGGTATCTGGGTTGGTCATAGCTTTTCTTTCAAGGAGCAAGCATCTTTTAATTTCATGGCTGCAGTCACCATCTGTAGTGATTTTGGAGCCCAAGAAAATAAAGTCTATCACTGCTTCCATTGTTTCCCCATCTAATTTGCCATGAAGTGATAGGACCAGATGCCGTGATCTTCGTGTTTTAAATGTTGAATTTTAAGCCAACGTTTTCACTCTCCTCTTTCACTTTCAAGAGGCTCTTTAGTTCTTCTTCTCTTTCTGCCATAACGGTGGTGTCATCTGCATATCTGAGGTTATTGATATTTCTCTTTCGGCAATCTTGATTCCAGCTTGTGCTTCATTCAGCCTGGCATTTCGCATGATATACTCTGCATATAAGTTAAATAAGCACTGGTCCCATCACTTCATGGCAAATAGATGGGGAAATAATGGAAACAGTGACAGATTTTATTTTCTTGGACTCCAAAATCACTGCAGATGGTGACTGCAATCATGAAATTAAAAGACACTTGCACCTTGGAAGAAAAGCTATGACCAACCTAGACAGCATATTAAAAAGCAGAGACATTACTTTGCCAACAAAGGTCTGTCTAGTCAAGGCTATGGTTTTCCCAGTAGTCATGTATGGATGTGAGAGTTGGACCATAAAGAAAGCTGGGTGCCGAAGAACTGATGCTTTTGAACTGTGGTGTTGGAGAAGACTCTGAGAGTCCCTTGGACTGCAAGGAGATCCAACCAGTCCATCCTAAAGGAAATCAGTCCTGGATGTTCATTGGAAGGACTGATGCTGAAGCTGAAACTCCAATACTTTGGCCTGATATACTGATGCGAAGAACTGACTCATTGGAAAAGACCCTGAAGCTGGGAAAGATTGAAGGCAGGAGGAGAAGGGGATGACAGAGGATGAGATGGTTGGATGGCATCACCAACATGATGGACATAAGTTTGAGTAAATTCTGGGAGTTGGTGATAGACAGGCAGGCCTGATGTGCTGTGGTCCATGGAGTCTCAAAGAGTCGGACTTGACTGAGCAACTGAACTGAACCAAACCTCTTTCAAACATACCCCAGTTTAAGGAGCAGTTTCCAAGTCTGGCAGGGGAGAGGCAGGACAGATGGAGCAACTGAAGCCAGGAAGGTCACGGTGAAGTTCACACAGTGAGTCAGCAGCAGAGCTGAGGTCCAAACCCTGTATTCTGTCTCCCTTACCAGGGCTCTTCAGAGGGTGTTTAGTATCCAAAGGAATATATCACATCCAGCACCCCAGAGGTCAGAGCCCCCAGAGAATTAGGGCAGGATGCAGACTCCAGAAGGGCTAATCAACCAAGGGTAGGAGCTGGATCCCAGCCTGATGAATGCAGAGCTGGAGTTGGAGGCTGTGATCAGCTGTGGTGGGACCTCAGAGTCAGACAGCCCAGCCTCCCTTCCACCCTGCCCAGGGTTTCTCCAGCTCAATGAGGGGCTCTTCTACTTGGAGGGGTGATACCGCAAACCCACTTGGTAGGGTGAGTAGTTGAGGAGCATTGGTGACTAATCTTGGCCTGACAAGCACTGCCCAGAAAGCCAAGGTCAGCCTGTGGTTGGGGTCAGAGGTCAGCCCATGGCTGGGATTAGAGATCAGCCTGTGGTTGGGATCAGAGGTCAGCCTGGGTCTGAGGTTTGTGGTTAGATCAGGGGTCAGTCTGTAGCTGGGCTCAATCTGTAGCTGGGATCAAAAGTCAGTTAGTGGCCAGGTCAAGAGTCAGTACACGGTTTGGGGTCAGTCTGAGACAGGGATAGAGTCAGTCTGTGTTCAGATCAGGACTCCATTCATCACCAAGGTCAAACGCCAGATGGGCCAAGGTTGAGGGCTCAATCATGGCCAGAGCTGGGAGGGCAGGCCTGTGAAACAGAAGCTGCCAGCTGAGCCGCATTGAGCCAAGGCTGACCTAAGAGCCAGGCAGGGACAAATAACTGGGTGCTTTGACCACTGAGCCTTAGCCACGCCAAGTGGGGTACTGAACAGAGGGAATGAATCAGTCTCCTCCGGCTCCCATGACAGCCTCAGCGAGTCTGGGCAGTCCAGCCTCAAGCCTCCCCCTCGTCCCGACAGCTTGAGGGACTTGGCTGATCTTACACACCTACCCCCATCCAACAAACGAAGAAGTGGAGCCCAGAGGCGGCCAGCATCTGTCCAAAGTCGTCCTGAGCAGAAAGGTACAGCAAGGCCAGAACCCGACCCTCCTGCCGCCCCTGGGCTTTCCTTGCCCGAGCCTGGAGATGGGTCACCTCCTGCCCAGTCGCTGCCTGGGGCGGGGTGGAGACAGATTCAAGTCACTGCACAGGTTCCATGGGGAGACTTCTGGGCAGAGAGGGGGAAAAGCAAAAGCCACAGTGAGGAATCAGGGGGGTCTTGGCATCTGTCTTTAAAGAGTAACTCAATCTGTGACTGCAGAGAGGCCTGTTTATTTGCTTGTTCTCGATTGGCTTCTTCAACAAATTAAAAACTGCAGAGAATTTTGCTGGACTTCAGTTTCCTCATCTGTAAAATGGGCAGGATGCCCTTTCTGGGACCGTTGTGGGAATCACATGAGAAAACAGTTACTGAGCACACAGTGTGGAGGTTGCCCTCTCCGCCTCCCCGCTCTGAGCGTGCCATCCTGACAGCTTCCCCTAATCACAGGTGGGGGCAGGCCAGAGTGCCTGGCAGTTAGCACTCCCCTGGGCGTGGCTCCTATTGGCAGAATCAAGTCCTGCCTCCCCGGCAGGGTGAATCCAAGGCTTGCTCTGACTGTCCCCAAACTCCCTGGCAGGCTCCGCCCTGCCGCCTCCAGCAGTAACTTGCTGGGTGATGCCCTCCTTGGTGACGGTCCCTCGCTCTTACTTCCTAACTCCCCTACAAGGGCTGCCTGGGGCCCTGGCTCATGGGAACCACCTGCACCTCAAGTCCTAGTTTCAGAGCCCGCCTCTGGATCAGCCCAGCCGAGGAGAAAGAGGACATCACACACAATGAGAGGTCCGTCTCGCTGCCCCATCCTACAGAAACCAAGGCTCTGAAAGTTTAAGCAAGTACAAGGCAGATCTGGGACTCCTTCCCAGGACTGTCTGTCTCCAGAGCCAACACTCAATCACTGTGATGCAGAGGCTTCCCTAATAGTGGAAGGACTCAGTTTAGATGGAGGGAAGTGACAATGTTGTCATACGGAGGTAATGGTCCCTCAGCAAGCTGAGGGACATGAGATTTGAGCTGGGTATTGAAGGATACATAGCAGTTGTCCAGGGAATGATAAAAGAGGATACACTCCAGGCAGGAGGAAGGGTATGTGCAAAGGGGGAGGACGTCATGCTTAGAGAATGCCAAAAAGCTATGGTGCTGTGTACAAGGTGATGCATTCAGGGGAGTGGTAGAAACCTTCGTTGCAGGATGGGGACCTGCACAACAGGTGGTGTGCCCAGAAGGCACCAGAGGGCCAGCAGAGGCTTGCATCAGGAGAAGGATGTGGTCGCATAAGTGGCTCCAGTGGCCGGAGGAGGAAACAGCAACCCACTCCAGTCTTCTTGCCTGGAGAATTCCATGGACAGAGGAACTGCTGGGCTATCCATGGGATCGCAAAGAGTTTGACAAAACTGTGCAACTAACTTGCCTTGCCTTGAGCTCTTATATATTGTTATGAAAGCCCTACTGCAATGTCATGAATGAACATTTTCTTTTAAAATTTTCATATTTTGTTCTTTCATATTTAGGACTTTATATCATCTGAAATTTATGTTTATGTTTGGTGTGAGGTAGGGCTCTCTTTTATCTTTTCTATCTGAAGATCCAAGTGACATAACACCATTTCTCTATTAAATAACTTGCTCTGTAAAGGCTGATTTCTGCCATATGTTCAGTCCCGTTTGTAAGCAGATGTATTTGCTTACATTTGCTTACATGTAATTGCTCTTCCATTATTGAATAATCATCCTTATTTAATTACATAGCTTTATAATAAGTCATAATACTTAAAAAAACAAGTCCTTCTTTATTCTTCAAAACTGTGTTAGTGCATTCATTTTCTATTGCTGATATAACAAATTTCCACAAACATAGTACCTTAAACAACACAAACTTCTTATCTTATGTCCAGGAGGTCAGAAGTCTGAAATCACTAATAAGAACCTACTAGATAGCACAGGAAATTCTACTGAGTACTCTAGAATGACCTATATAAAAACCAGTTCACTTCAGTCACTCAGTCGTGTCCGACACTTTGCAACCCCATGGACTGCAGCACGCCAGGCTTCCCTGTCCATCACCAACTCCCAGTGCTTGCTCAAACTCATGTCTATTGAGTCAGTGATGCCATCCAACCATCTCATCCTCTGTCGTCCCCTTCTCCTCCTGCCTTCAATCTTTCCCAACAATCTTTCCCAACTCACTTTTGAAGTGAGTCAGTTCTTCCCATCAGGTGGCCAAAGTGTTGGTGTTTCAGCTTCAGCATCAGTTCTTCCAATAAATATTCAGGACTGATCTCTTTTAGGATGGACTGGGTTGTATCTCCTTGCAGTCCAAGGGACTCTCAAGAGTCTTCTCCAACACCACAGTTCAAAAGCATCAATTCTTCAGTGCTCAGCTTTCTTTATAGTCCAACTCTCACATCCGTACACAACTGCTGGAAAAAACATAGCTTTGACTAGATGGACCTTTGTTGGCAAAGTAATGTCTCTGCATTTTAATACGCTGTCTAGATTGATTATAGCTTTAGAATCTATAAAAGAGTGGACATATGTGTATGTGTAACTGATTCACTTTGTTGTACACCTGAGACTAACACAACATTATAAATCAGCTATACTGTGATAAAAATTAGCTAAAAGAAAAGAAATCAGAGATGAGATTGGAGGGGCTGGAGGTTAGGCAGGCCATTAAGAGAGCTCAGCTCTGTGCTCTGTGAAGGCTGTGAGGGGTGAGAGGGTGAGAGGGAGGCTTGAGAGGGAGGAGATATATGTACTTGTAGAGCTGATTCATGATATAATACAGTAGAAATGAACACAATATTGTAAAGCAATTATACTCCAACTTAAAAAAAGAAAAAGACAAGAGGGGCTCCTCAACCCCGTCAAGACCAGTCCCCTCTCAGGGTCTTTGGGAGGCTGGGCTGGTTGCCTAGGAAGTTCCTTCTGGAGGTATCTATCCACAAGGCTAACTTCCTCTCCAAGATATTGGTGATGGTGGTGGTTTAGTTGCTAAGTCGTGTCCGACTCTAGTGACCCCATGGACTGTAGCCTGCCAGGCTCCTCCATCCATGGGATTGTCCAGCAAGAATACTGGAGTGGGTTGCCATTTCCTTCTCCAGGGGATCTTCTTGACCCAGGAATCAAACCCAGGTCTCCTGCATTGCAGGCAGACTGTGCTACAAGGGAAGCCCCTAAGATGTCGGTACATCTTACTATCAGCGACGTAACTCCAGGTCACACTATTTAGCTGGCACAACTATTGTATTATCTGATAAAAATGCATTCATATGACATACTGGAAAAGCTGGCTAGCAGTCCAAACATATGGTTTCTAGTTATTGTCCTTTCTCTGGCTCATGTGATTATTTTTGGATTTTTTTGGTTAACTTTTCTGGGTACCTTTGAAAATTCAAGGGCTTTAAATAACTGACTTCGAAGTTTTTTTTTAAAGTCTGAAATCAGGTTCACTGGACTAAAGACAAGGTGTCAGCAGGACTACATTTCCATTTTGGAGGCTCTGAAGGAGAATCTGGTTTCTTGCATTTTTCAGGTTCTAATGACCACCTGTATTCCTTGACTTGTGGTCCCTTCCTCCATCCTCAAAGCGCATCACTCCCATTTTCGCTTTGATCATCACATCACCTTTTCCTCGAATTTGACTCCTCCTGTGTTCCTCTTGTAAGGATAATCCAGGATCATCTCCCCACCTCAAGATCCCTAATCACAACTGCAAAGTTCCCAGGTGGGACTCTGGATGGCATCCCTCCTGGGGCAAAATTCCCTCCATCTGTAAAACTAGAAAGCAAGTTCTCTGCTTCCAAAATACAAAATGTGTGGTTACAGGCATACGATTCATGTTATAGACCTTCCCATTCAAAATGGGAGAAAATGGAAGGAGATAAAGAGTTACTAGTCTACCAATTTCAAAATCCAATGAGGCAAACTCCATTTGATGCCAAGGCTTGGGGGAATAAAAAAAAACCCTCTGTGGTTGCAGTTCTGCAAACCTTACCTTATATCATACACACACACACACACACACACACACACACACACACACACATATCCTCAAAGTGAATTATAGACCTAAACAAGCATTGCTAAGTGAAAAGGCAGACACAAAAGCATATGCATAGTGCCTGAGTCAACATGCATGATATTCTAGAAAGCGCAAAGCTCTAGGGACAGAAAGCAGACCAGTGATTGCCAGTGGCTGAGGACTGGGAAAAGGGACCTGACTGATTACAAACAGAGGGAGGCAACTTTGTGGGGTGTTGGAAATGTCCTATATCTTGACTGTGGTGATGGCTCATGACCGTAGGAAGAAAGAAAGGAGAGAGGGAAGGAGAGAGCAAGGAAGGAAGGAAAGGAAGAAGGGAAGGGTGAGGGAGAGAGGAAGGAAGGGAAGAGAGAAGAGAAGGAGGGGTAGGGAAGGGGAGATGATGGAGGCAAGAGTCAAGTCTAACAGGCCTAGGGTGGGGATGGCCTCCATCAGCCAGGAGGGACCAGCAGACCTGCTTGGACACAGCTTTTGGAGTTTTAGCCCCTGAACATCTGGGATGGCCATCTTCTGCTCCTACTTTTCTAGAAGAGAAAAGTGATCAGAACAGCTGGATGTGTGTCCCCTTAGCAAGCCCTTCCCTCCTTCTTCGTCTCTGTTTCCTCGTGAGGGCGGGGACTTACTGTAGTCTGTGACTTCACTGCTTCCATTTCCTGGCTGTGGAGAAGGGAGAGTGGTATCACCTAGTTCGAGAATCGTCAGGATTCAGTGAGTGAAGCCGGGTAAAATGCTAGAGCAGCATGTGGGCCCGATAAGTGGCCATTGTCACTGTTCGGTCTGGTCCATGGTTTCCTCTAGTCCTTCCAAAGGTCCAGCCCCCTCCCACCGACTGCAGGGCTCAGCGGAGAGTGACTGCTTTCCCGGAGGGCTGGCCGGGCCCCCCTCCACCCCCGCCCCATCTCGGAGCCCCAACCACCCAGGGGGCCCAGGCATGCTCCTCAATCAATACACCCAGCCTATTGTGGCTTTGGGGTCTCAACCACCAGCCATGGGAGCCCAGCTGGTCCAGACCACAGGTCCAGCCGGGCCTGGGAGCCGGGGGAGGTCGCAGTGTGGGGAGTGTGTGTGTTGGGTCCCCTGGCGCCCCAGGGCCACTGCTGCGGGGCCAGCAAGCGCAGGCCTTACTCTCCACCCCCGGGGTGAGGGGAAGGGGATGAGGCAGGGATGGGGGCAGGCAGAGGCCGGGGGTCCCATGACCAGTCTCAGTTGCACCAAAGCCTTGCTGGGCAGTCTTTGCCAGGCCACCTCTCTCTGGGTCTCCCTTCCTTCTGTAAAATGGGCGGATGGGAGAGGTGGGAATCCCGGGCCCCTCTGCCTCAAGCACTAATATGAGAGAAAAGGATCAGGGTTCTGTCTGGTGCTGAGAACTGGGCCCTGCGCTACATGCTTTGCATGTACTGTCTCCTGACAGCCCATTTTGCAGATCAGGAAACTGAGGCTAATATGTTCCTAAGAGCTTTCTCTTTGAGGAAGTCAGTGACACTCCAAGACTCATTTCACAAGGCTCGGGAAAGCGACCGGCCTGGCCTACAGGCTCCTGGAAGGAGGTCCCAGTTTCAGGAAGAAACTACTTGATTCTCAGGCCAACCTCAGCAAAGACTTTGCCCTGCTCAAACCCCTTTCTTCACCTGGAAATCAACGTGGGGATATTTTTTCCCCTACTTCCTGTTTTTCACACCTGACAGCAAAGCAGCAATCCGGGACGCTCCGTGGAGGGTGTGGGCTCCCACAGCCCACCTCTGCAGCAGCGGCGCAGTTCTGCTCCCACCTGCTCTCCCAGCGGCCCTGGTATCGGGGGTAGGGGGTGTTTATAGACGCCCTTGCCCAGCGTGAGCGTCCCTCAGGGCAGCCACGTCTTGGCAAAGGTTTGACCCTTGCAGATTCTTCGGGAAAGGGGCTACAGAGCCCCCTGACCCCAGGGCTGGAGCAGATTATTCAACATCACCACCTCAGCCCCTGAGCAAGGCTAGCTCTCACCCCAGCCCCGCTCTGGCTACGTCCTGCAGTCCTGCACACACCTCCAAACCTCATCCAGGGTGACGCCGGCAGGTCCCAGACCCAAACCCACAGCAACTCGGTTTCCTGGGGCAGGCAGCATTTCCTCGGCACCAGTTCTTCAGAGGACACTTTCAAAGTCCCCATCCAGTCCTCTCCTGGCATGAACCCCCGTCATCCCAACCTAGACCCCTGTGTGGCCACATGTTTCTGAGAGACAACCCATAATACTAACATGGACAAGGGTGGGGGAGGCACTGCTATTTTTCCAGCCCTTAATAAAAATCAGTGCTGCACCAAGCACTTTAAATGCATCATCTTATTTTAATCCCAAACGAGCCTATGGGAGAGGTACTGCTACTCACCTCTGCTACCCATTTTACAGATGATGAAAACTGAGACTCAGAAAGGTTAAGTACCTTAGTCAACATTACTCAGTTAGAAAGTGGAGGGGCCGGGATTAGAACCCACTTGCTATAAGACCTTGACCCCTCCAGGCAGAGCCCAGCGCCACTCTTCTCAGAGCTCTCCCTGCACATAGTTCATCCTTCTCCAGGAGAACTGTCCTGAGCAGCTGTGGCCGCAGTGGACAGCACACAGGGCCAGAATGTGTGGGGGTGTGGAGGGTGGCCACCTCTCCACCCAGCCCTGCAAGCCCTTCCTCCTCCCCTTGCCCTGCTCAGACCAGGACTCCCCACTCCTAGAACAGGGCTATCTGGGTCCCCTCTTCACCCTCAAATGCCCAGCATCCATCCTGCCATTCCTAACTGGGCTGTCCATGCCAAGGTCCCGTAGGGATTCTGTTTGCTTCCAATTCCCAGGCCACCAGCAGATCTATTACTCATTGCGTTCCTATGATTCATTTATTCAGTGGGTTTAGGGGCAGTCAGGAGGCCCTGGGGAACTCAGGGAATCAATGGATCGGCCAAGGGCCAGGCCCAGCCTCTGTGTGAACACTAATGCCTCATCAGGGCTCTGGAAAGGTCAGCATTGTGGAGGCCTTGGGCTGCACGTGCCTGCTGTGGTTAGCCCTGGGGCAGGAGCCAGTGTCCAAGGCCATGTCTGCCTGCCCTGGCATCAGCCCCTGGTCACCAGAAAAGGCTGGGAGATGAGGAGGAGGAACTGGGGGTAGGTTAGCTCCTTGAGAATCCCCTAGTTACAAAGAAACCCCAGAGACAGGCAGAAACATCCCACTGGAGAAATTCCCACATATGCATAATTTCTTACTTTCTTGGCCTCTGAGTCATGGAAGTAGCAGGAAGGGTGGCAGAAGGACCCAAGACATGAAGTTCAAATGTGAATAGTCAGCCCCAAGCACCCCAGGACAACGACCATCACCAAGGCCCATGGGTACGCACACCCCTTCTTGCTGTCCTGGCTGTTTTCATTTGCCACTCACCACCCACTCTCAGGGTCCCTATGTCACGAAGGCAACCCAAGCCTTGGGAGTTAGGACTGACAGCCCCTGTAACGCACTCCCTGAAAGTCCTTTTCCCTCCTCCTCGGTGACCCCTGTGAGCAGCTCAGCATCTATTCTGCAGATTATTATCTGTGCATTTATAAAGCTTATGCAGATATTATTTAGCTCTTCACATACAAGGTTTACTTTATGGACCTTACCAAATGTAGTTTTCTCTTACTTACTCTTTTTTGGGGTGGTGTGGATATCTTCCCATATTTGTACACACAGCTCTATCATCATCATGATTAGCTGCTACAAATTTTATACCGAAATCAAAACAAGACAGAAAGGCAAAAGCATCCATACACCATCGTTTCTTTCTGAAGCACATAAATTAAGAAGTAAAAAGCCCCTATGGTATGACTTGGGTATCCTTTTACTAAGATTATCAAGGCACTGCTATCCAGTAGGTATCTGCTCCTGCAAACTTGCACACACGCTTCCTTACAAAACAGAACTGTGCTGATCCCATGCCTCTGTGATTAGCTTCTCTATGTATCAGTGTGTCTTGGAGGTTTCTCCAGGTTGGCGTGTTTCGATGTTACTTGTTGTGTGGATATACTATGTCCTACCCACTGTTGTCCTCTTGATGGGCATTTCAGTTAGCTCCCGTCCTTTGCTATTGCTGAGATGAATAGCCTCCCGTGGATGTTGCCTCTGTGTTCTCCTTCTGAGGTCTGAAGTCTGAGGAGCTGGGGATGATTTGGGGGGAGAGGTCAGAAGGTCAGAATGCAAGGCCAGATCTCCCACCTCATGCTCATCCATAGCCCTGCCTCCTCTGGGCAGCCTGACTATTAGCCGGCCAGGGACTCAGCAAGACTCCGGAGTCGACGCATGAACAGGAGGGCTCCTGTGTCCACGTTTAGCAAGCGTGTTACAGACTGCATCCCCCACGGTGACGACAGCCCCGACATAGCGGCCACAGAGCAAGTTCCATGCCCCTTCTCTGACACCCCCCTCATCAGCTGCCCCTCACCGTCCTCCCTCCAGCAGAGTGGTCATCTAGCGCGGGAGGGGGAGCCACAGCCCCCTGTATTGCCTTGGCTAGATCTCAGAGGCCGATCCGACCGGTGCGGGGAGGGCTCCCAGGCATCGTCTCTGGGGTCCGGGCAGCCGTTCAGCTGTTTTTCTGTCCAATTGCGTCAAAGCGACGCGAAGCTAAAATGCTCTAAAATTGAAGCAGGAAAATTGGATCCGCTATTGATCCTCATTGCTGGGTGACTTCTGTGACCCGTATCAGCCACAACCCAGCCAACAGCAACAGCCTGAAGAGTGTGTGTAGCGGGGAGGGGGAGGGAAAGAGACGAAGGTAAAGGCCAGGCCAAGGTGGGGAATGAGGGAACCTCTCCTTTGCCCTCAGAAAACTTTGCAGGAAAAGGATTATCTGGCAGGAAAAAGCAGTGGGAGGAGGGCAGCCGTGAGAAACTCTGGGACCTCCATTCCCATGGGTCTTGGGGAAAAGACCTCAGGCCGTTTGGGGGCTGTATCTGCAGTTCCAGCAACCAGCCTACTATGTGCGGGGCTCAGGGTGCTTTTTAAAGGGTATAATGTCCTGTGCATGTTAAAACTGGTGTTCCAGAAACAGAATCCGGGTCGGTCAAGCTCGGGGACTTGGAGCATAAACAGACCAGCAGCAACCAAGCTGGCTCTGAGAGCTCTGGGTTCCTGAGTCACCCTGGAGACTCTGAATCAGCATGTCTGAGACTCTAATTAGCATGAGCCTGAGCACACGTGTTGTAAAAAGGTTTCCAAGATCAAGACCCTTCATTTCCAGCCTGTGTTCCCTGGAGTCTTGGGAGCAGCAGAGGGACCCACCCACGGTTCCTGCAAGGGTGAGTGGGTGGGGCTCCAGCCTCTTTAGCTCTTCAAATGGGGGCCTTTCTCATCTTTCCTCCTGTATACCCCTGGATGGATGACCTCTTGAAGTGATTATAAGACATACCATACTTTTACGTACCATGAAGAAAAGGATTGCCAGTGAAACTTAGACAAACAATGGATTACAAAATGCATTTCAGCTTCAGAGATGTGAAAAGTTAAATGTATATTCTAGAATACACAAAATAGTGGTATGCAACCACGCCCTTCAGTGACATCCTACAAGTCTTTGGGAAGTGTTCTTACCTCCTCCAGGTGACCTTCAAGGTCCCAGGTACTCTGACCCCACCCACATCTCCAGCCACCTCCCCAAAGCCTGCTCACCTTCAGCCACCTTCCTTCAGGCCCTTGTATCCTCCTTGTTCCCTCCCACCACAGGGCCTTTGCACAGGCTGTACACACTTCCCTTTCCTCCTTAACCTGCTCCTTCTGCAAGCAAAGCTCAATGGCCACTTCCTTAGGAAGGCCTTCCCTGACCGTCCCTGCTAGGGGGCCCCCCACTCACACACCCCACTCTTGTCCTGTGTCACGGTCCCTCCATGTCCTGCCTCAGCCGTAATCTCACCTGTGTGTAATTCAGTGATGGACGCTGGACTTCCCTGTCAGACTCTAAGCCCCATGCAAGCAGGGACTGACCCGGCTTGACTTGTTACGGAATCCCTTGCATCTAGGCTTCTGCCTGGCACACAGTAGGTTCACAGCACTCTAACAGGTTGGTCCCTGTCCCCTCTATATGGGACTCCAGGTTCAATGCCTTGAAGGGGCAGAATCTTAGGGAGCAGCCTGGGAGAGAGGCCTCACTGTCCCATGCCGGCCTCATCCACTTGGTCATGGGGATGGGAGCTGCCAGTGGATACAGATGTCTGTGTGGGGACCATCGCCCTGGGTCCTCTGTCCCGGCTTCCTCGCTGGGTTTCAGCCCAGCAATCTATGCTCAGCTGCCCTGCGGAGCTCAAGTCTGTTTCCCCGCCCCTCCCCATCCCCACCCCCACCTGCTGTTCACTCAGCAAACCAAACCAGAGATAGACAAAGGACAGGGGCAAAGACCGCCTGCCCACCTGCTCATCCAGCCAGCTGGAGAAGGAGGAACTTAAGACATGACCAAGGAGAGACGATTCTGAAATGCCCTTTTAAGAGTCTGGGACTCGGAGTCAGGCTCTCAGGGTTTGAGTCACTGCCCAAAGGGGACAAGTTCCTTCAACCTCTCTGAGCCTCAGTTTCTTCGTCTGTCAAATGGGGATGATAAGAGCAGCTTTTCAGGGTAGTTTTGAGGCTGTGCAAGCAATGGACTTGACAGAGTGCCTCCTCGGTAAAAGAACCAGCGGCAGGGAAGGGCTGAACACATGGTCTCACACGGCAGGCGGGCTGTTGCTACCCCATCTGGGGGCCAAGGTCAAGCCTCCAGGGCCTGCTGAGTCTTCATCGACCCGGCTGCCCTCATTGATCTGGCCAGGGCCCCCTTGGGAGCCCTTTCTATGTGGACCTGCTACCCTCTGCCCCTGGGCGGCTGCCCTTTGCCAAGTTCACGGTCTGGAGCAGCCGACCAGCTGGGCCTCCTGCTAATGAGCCCAGACCAGCTTCCCCCACTCTGCCTCGCTCCCTGACCTTCCCGAGGAAGCTCCCTCCTTCCCTCCTTCCTCTCCTGCGGCTGCTGTCTGCCCTGGACTCTCTCCCTGTCCTTGTCTCCAGCTGGACCTCCTCTGAAGCCCTGAACCCTAGCCCCTCACCATCTGATTGGTACGTTTCAGGGCCAGAGCTGGGGACTGGACAGGTATTCTGGCTCAGATCTTGACCCGGTCCCTTCCTAGCGGTTAAGGACTTAATTTTTGTGTCTCCTCCCTCCTCCCAACCTAAATTCATATGCTGAAGCCCATTTAGAAAGGGGTCAACTGCGGAAGTAATGATGGCTAGTCGAGGCCCGAGGTTAAGGCCCTGATCCTATAGGATTAGTGCCCTTATGAGGGGAGACCCCAGAGTGCTAATCGCTCCTCCCTCTCTTTCTCTTTCACTCTTTCTTTCCCCTTCTCTCCATGCCCCTCCCCACCCAGCCACCCCCACACACACCCACACACACAAGCAGGGGCCATGTGAACACACACAGGATGGCAGGGGCCTGCAGCCAAGAGAAGGGGTCTTAGGAGGAAACCCACCTTGCCAGCCCCATCATCTTGGACCTTCCAGTCTCCAAAACTGGGAGAAACAAACGTCCTTTGAGGCACCCCGTGTGTGGAATTCTATTAGAGCGGCCAGAGCAGACTAGGACACTCGCTTTGTGACCCTGGGTTAGCTTCTCAGCCGCCCTGTGCCTCAGTTTCCTCAAAGGCAGAGCAGAGACTGGTGTATGCCCCTGGGTTGACGGTAAGGTGTGTGATGCCCTCGGCCTGGATGTGGACCACACCAGTGCGTGTTACCCTGCGTCCACTGGACATACTCTCCCCTCCTTCCGGGGCCCCAGGACACCCCTCCTTCCTGACCCACCACCGGGGCCCCTCCTTGGCCTCCCTTTCTCCCCAGAACCACTCAAACCCACCCACCTCCACCCTGCATAGCGTGTAACTGAGCCTGAGCCCTTGACCTGAAGGGCCTGGGATGTCTCTCTTCCCAGAGAGGGGCCTCCTGCCTCTCCTCGACACACGCATGCATGTGGGCCCACACGCACGTCCTAGGCCTTCCCGGACAGCGCCTCGGTTTACTCCCTCCCCAGGAGATAGTTGCAGGACAAGGGGCACCCCAGGTGCTGAAGGACAGCGACGCCTCAGTCCCACCGTGAGAAACCCAGCCCAGGCCTTCCCATTCCACACGCGGCTGTCCTCTGTGGGGTCTCTGTCCTTGGTGAGAGCCTCAGGCTTTGGTCCCAGGTGCCCCAAAAGCCAGCGACGCTGAGAGTGCTCACGGCTGCTTGACTCTCCTGTGTGTTTTCTTTGACGCGCCCTGCCAGCATCCTCCTGAGGGCGGCACTGGACGATCCCCAGGGGGTGAAGGCGGAAGGACCGCGGGCTCAGCAAGGCGAGGCGAGTGGTGGGAAGTGGCAGAGCTAGGATAGGTGTGCGGGGGGATGGGCTGACCCCAGAGCCCACCCTCCACCACCACATCCCACCCTGCAGCCTCTTTCTGAGGCCAGGGCACAGGCGAGGTGTCTGCATGGAGCCCTGCCTAGGGTCTTCTGGGAGTCAAGCTTTGCCAAGAGCCAGACGAGGAACTGGGCCCCCGGCTGGGCAACAACACGGACCCCCGGGACTGAGCGCTGGGCAGCGTTGGCATGGGCAGGTGAGGACATCCTGCCGTCCTGTCCTCCAGCCGAGCCTGGCCCACCCGAGGCTTCAGCCCAGGCATCATCTCCCAGCTGCTTTCCCACGTCCCCTTCTTGGCTTTTGCCCACAAGCGGAGTGAGACGCTGCCTTGGGAACTCCTTTAGTGCACCTGTGGGGGGATGCCGAGGACACAAGCCATGCATCAGTGAACGCCCCACCCCCAGAGAGTTGGACTGTCCCCGAGGAGCTGGTGGGCTTCCTCCTTTCTGACACCAACATTGATGTAACTGACTGGATGTCCCTTTTTGCCTTGGCTGCTGGGAAGCTCAAAGTCGGATCTGGAACGCAACCTGAGCCACTGTCTTGCCCTTCTCCGGGAGTTTGACTATCTAGTTCTGTTTCTATGTTCCTGTTTCCTGACTGTTTCTGCCTTTGCTTCCCTCCCTCCTTCCTTCCTTCTCCCTTTTTTTCCTTCCTCCCTTCCTTCCTCACTGTGTCTTGTGTTCCTGCTCTTGGAGCCTGCCCTAGAGCAGGAAGGATAAACACATGAAATGAAGAATCGCAAACATATTTACGTAATAAGATGAGGAGGATTCGGTGGCAGGACCACTACTGGGGGCGTCAGGGTTTTAGAAAGTTTTTGGAGCTGAGGTCTGATGGGTGTGTAGAAACCCACGGGTAAGGCACAGCGCACAGAGGGTGGCAGCCAGCCCTGTGCTGGGAAGCTGCTAGTTGCCCTGGAGGCCTGAGGGGCTAAGGCGGGGGGCCCAGAGCACAGACACCCAAGGCAGAGTGGCTACAGAGAGGGGAGGTCAAGGATGCGGGCAGGGCCAACCTCACAGGGCCTGGAAGGGGTTGTGGTTTACCCAGAGAGCAGTGGCTACAATGATATCATTATATGATGCGTGACAAGGTGTGTGCTTTTGTGGTAAATATAAAGCCCCTGTTGAAATGAGGAATCCAGACAGGCAACATGATGCCTATGGGACTGAGTCTCCTAGATTGCTTTCGTCCTGGGAGAAGCAGAAACCGGGCCTGCTTTGGCGGATAATGAAGACAGCTTGTCTGAGAAGGGTTGGGGTGGGGCTAGGTGGAGAGAGAGTGGTCAGGAAGATTCTAGGGCTGCTTCAATGCAGCCTTGGGAAAGTCCCATCGCCCCCTGAGCCTCAGTTTCCCTCTATGGATGATGGCAGGGACTCCACAAGCCCCCCACTCCCACCCCCAATCAAAGCTTTGTGCCCTGATGATGAAAATCAGAGCTGGTCAGACAGAGCCCCCTGACAAAAGGCCTCCTCGCCAAGTCCAAGATCAGGGTCCCCAGAGTGTTTACACCCCAGCCATCCCTCAGCCCCTACCCGCCCTCCTGAGAAGTGGGGAGTGGCGACAGAGAGTCTTAGATAAGCCATTAGGGCCTGGGCTCCATCACAGATTTAATGATGTTGTGTTGCTTTAAAAGCCAGCCTTGCAATCCTGCCCTTGTGCTCCCTGGAGAGAACGCTGCCCAGGGCGGCAGGGCCCCATTCCCCCCACGGATGGGGGGCAGGAGGCCTCTCAGCTGCCTCACTCCCCAGGTCAGTTCTCTCCAAATGTGGCTTAAGCTAAGGATCTCTTCTGGGTCAAACACCCCCAGAGTCAGCATTGCTTCTTGAGGAGGCCGTCCTGACATTTGATCTCAATTTTGGATTGAGGGGGTGAAGCAGAGGGAGGAAGCGACGGAAGGAAGATGTCTTAGTCCTGGAACTGGCTCTAGCAGCAATTTGCTGGGTGCCTTTGGCCAGGTCACTTCCCACTTCTAAGCCTCGATTTTTCCATCTGTAAAATGAGTGTATGAGCCCGGTGCTATGATAAGCCCAGCTTCCCAGGTGGTGCTAGAGGTAAAGAATCTGCCTGCCAACGGAGGAGACAGAAGAGACGCAGGTTTGATCCCTAGGTCAGGAAGACCCCCTGGAGGAGGAAATGGCAATCCACTCCAATATTCTTGCCTGGAGAGGCCCATGGACAGAGCAGCCTGTCCATGGGGTTGCAAAAAGTCAGACATGACTGAAACGACTTGGCACAGCACGCACGGTAAGCAGAGGCCAGGGAGGGATTAGATTCGCAGGCGATCTGCTGGGGAAACAGCTGGGGAGCCTCATAGGGAGAGGGAGCAGTAGGCAGGAAGGCCCCTCAGACCGGGACACAGGTCCGACCCCTCTGCGGGGCTCAGGTACGGTGTGGGGGCCCTGGGGGTCCTGGCCCGCTGACAGCACAGCGGTGGCTCCCGAGAGGTGGCAGCTGGGTCCCCGGCCACTGTGCTCCAGGCAGCAGGATCTCCTGAAGGAGAACTGGGCGGGGTACGCCTCCACAGCGCCCACAGCAGGGGCCCAGTCCCCGCCTGGCTCTACTGCGGGACTATGGCTGAGACGCCATGCAAACGAGGAAGTGCCGTCTGCACACGAGCAAGCGTGCTGATTACGTCCCGGGAGCCAGTATGGACACAGTCCAAGAGAATCCAACAGTGGGGATTTGGGGACAGGGCAGGGGTGGGGGGCGTGGCCCCATCATCAGCCTCGGAGAACCCCCGGGCCAGGCCTGGTCTCATACTGCCCAGCAGGCCGCACCATGAAGGCGCAGGGCGAGTGGAGGTCCGACCGAGGCGGGCTTGGAAGGTCCAGGTGAGGAGATGCAGGAGGCTTCGCTCTGCGGACACACGGGAGCCACTGAAAGGCCAGGCCGGCAGAGGTGGCCCTGGGCCTCAGGGAGGTTAGCCTGGCTTCGGTCGGCCGGAGGATCCGAGCTGGGAGAGTTGGCGGCCGGGCCTGTAGGGGTGCAGGCGGCCATGCCCGAGGCCCACGCTTCCCAACCCCCAGGCACCGCTGACCAGAGGGTTTTTCCACCTTGGGCCGAGCCTGTCTCGCCCTTCTGGGAGACACCTCTTACTTCCCCATTCCCGGCCGTCTGGCCAGCATGTGGTGGGAGAGTGGCCCTCCAGGCCAGGCTGTGGGATTCACCATGGTGGCCACTCTCTGCTTGCCGAACCCCAAGGCTGGTTCCCCTTCTGGAAGTCACGGCAGAAAGAAGGCCCAACTTCCTGAGTGTCTGCCCTCCTCCTGGACCTAGGTTCCCCAAACATCCTATAAGCCCCTTGGGCCCTGCCGAGCCCCTCACCCGTACCCGGGGAAGCTCCTGGCCTCTTCTTCCTCATCACGGAAACCCTTGAAGGCGCCCTCGCTGTGGGCCAGGGACCAGGTTGAATTGCTGTCCTGAATTAACTCCTTGAATTTCTATGCAACCATGTCAACGGTATACTTTCCTTTCTATTTTGCAGATGAAGAAACTGAGGTCAAAGACGTGGGACTCTCCTTAAGCAACAAAATCCAAAGAAACTGCGTGGGGCTAACAATACTGTGTGCAGGCGCAGCTGGGGCAAGTTCTGGCCCCAGAAGATACAAAGAGACCAAACAACCCAACTGCCAACTTTTGAGGAGCCTGGAGCAAAGACTGGGTGTCGGGAGCAAAAGCGGGGTACTGAGGGTGCCTCCTGCACAAAACGCCACCTAAGCGGGCGAGCAGAACACCTGAGCCACCCCTCCAGCCTCACCCCTGCACACACCCCTACCCTCGCCCCACCTAAAGAACAAGCTTGCCCCCCACCTGGGGAAGTAAGCAAGCAAGGGAATCTGTTGTTAGTTCTTGCTTCCCCTGCGGCATCAGCGGCTCCAGGAAAGCCTCGCCTGAATTTCTTTTTTTAATTAATTAATTTATTTGTTTTTGTCTTCGCTGGGTCTCTGTTGCTGCGCAGGCTTTTCCCTGGTTGTGGTGAGTGGCGGCTGCTCTCTAGTCCCAGTGTTCGGGCTTCTCACTGCAGTGGCTTTCCTTGTTGCGGGGCGCAAACTCTAGGGCACCCGGGTTTCAGTAGTTGAGACACACGGACTCAGTAGCTGTGGCTCCCGGGCTCTTGGGCACAGGCTCAGTAGTTGTCGCGCATGAGCTTAGTTGCCCCGCAGCACGTGGGATCTTCCCAGACCAGGGATCAAACCCGTGTCTCCTGCACTGTCAGGCAGATTCTTTACCACTGAGCCACCAGGGAAGCCCTTGCTTGGATTTCTTGTCTGGCCTCTAGTCAATTTCCATTGACTGGGGAAGACCTAAGAACCCTGGTGGGTAACAAGAGGAGCGCACCCTCTTGTCCACAGCCGGTCAGTGGAGGAACTAGAATTCAAACCCTGATCTCTTAGATCCAAAAGTTTACTAGTAAAGAAAAATTGTAACTAGTCCTCAAATCTTTCCCCTCTTGACAGTTCTCAGGTACATTTTATTTCGACCCTAGATCAAGCCAGAGAAGGATATTATTCCCATTTTGCAGGTGAAAAAACTGAGGCTGGAGATAAGCAGTAGCCCAAAACTCACACACGTGGTCAGGGTTGGACAGGAAAGGCCTGGCCCACTGCCCTTTGCCACCACAGGCCAGCAACAGAAGATGGGGTACCGTGACCCCAACCCCTCAGCTGCTGCAGCCCAAAGGGTGCTGAAAGCAGAACAAAAAGCAAAGACTCTCCCTGTGACACTTTTGCCTTCCCCTCTGGGTAGGAGTAGACCTGAGTCAGCCAGTCTATCACAGCAGAGGTGTCTTCCCTAGTCTGGGAATCCAAACTAGGGGAGGGGCCCTCAAGCCACCTTTTGAAGATTCTTTAATATCTTTTCATTTAAAAAACGTAGACTTAACCTGGTGATCCAGTGGGTAAGAATCTGCCTTGCAATGCAGGGAACGTGTGTTCGATCCCTGGTAGGGGAACTAAGATCTCACATGCTGCAGGAAGAGACACCCAAGTGCTGCATCAAAAGATACCACGTGCTGCAAATAAGACCCATGCAGCCAAATAAATAAATATTTAAAAGCAAAAAAAAAGTATGCATTAAAAAAATGTTTTAAAAAATGTTTCTTATTTAATTACAAAAATAGCACATGTTCGTTGTGAGAGTCTCCTACTCTTGGCCAAGCTGGTTGGCCCATCCAGCCAGCCCTCATCCCACCCCTCATCCTTCCTCTGAGAAGCAACCTCAGCAGTTTGGTCTGGAATCTTCCAGCCCTATCAATACTTCGTGAGATAAGCATAATTTGTTGTTGTTTTTTTTTCTTCTTTTCTTTCTAGTATTAAAAATGGGCTCAGGCACACAACAGCAAATTACTTTTTTCAGTTACTATATCATTTAAATAGGAAATGTGCAGTTACAGTGAATAGTCTGACCTCACTCTGTTCAACTGCCAGAAGGCTTATTGGATTGTTCTGGAGTGTGTGGCTGCTCCTGTCCATGAGCAGTAACGTGGCTTCTTCTGGTTGTATTGCTCTTACAAGCAAAGTTTCTGTGAATGTTCCAATACATCTCATCACCTCCAGGAGAATATTTCTGAAGGTACAGGCAGCATGTCATAGCAGCTAAGAGCGCAGAAACAGGAGTTGACTCTGTACTTAGCGGCTGGGTGACCTTGGACAGGTCAGCGGTCTCTGAGGCTCAGTTTCCCCAACTGAAAAATGGGGATATTAACAGTGCACCTACTTCAGGGAGTCCTTGCCAGAATTCAGTGAGAGCATAAACATTAGGCCCTTAAAACTGCCTGCCTTGGGGAAAGTGCCAGTGGCTATTGTTATGGAGCGATGTCTGGGTCTCAGACTTTGTGCTTTTTTTCAGTTTTACTAGATTTTGCAAAAGAGGACCACCCAGGGGGCCTCCTGCTCTCACAGCTTCACGGATACTAGCCCCTCCCCACCACCAGACACTAGTATCCCCCAAGCAGGGCAGTCTCTGCCTTCTGGAAGGTTAGTCATTAGAGTTACACCCCTCTTTCTCTGGGCCTCCTACTGTAGTTTAGGCTCGCTTGTTCTCTGAGCTGCAGATTCCCGTGTACCTCCAGGCCCTGCGTTTAACCAGACTCCAAGCCCACACAGATCCACAGACTCCATCTTCCTTCTTCTAGGGTCATTTCCCCACTAACAAGCCTTCCATGCAAAGAGGCTTTCTTGCTGTGACAGAAAGAGCCCCAGCCCAGAGCTCAGAGGAGACTGACCTTGGTGACCAACTCCCTCCCTCCCTGCTGAGAGAGTGAGGCAGGGCTGGTAGCCCCCCTCCTCCCCAGCCTTGGTTTATGGCCAAGACCAGGGTGGGCCAAGCCAGGCCCACATGGGTGCTGACTCTCCAACCCCCTAGAAGTGCCAGGTTGATGCCAAACACTGAACCAAACTTTACATCTGGGATACCTGCCTGCCTCACCCTGGTCCTGGGGCTGCTCAGTTTTCTTATCTGCAAAATGGGCATCCTAGCTGCAGCCTAGAACCTCAGGCACTGACTCAGAGGAGTCAATGAGAGAGAGAGAGAGAGCTGAGCATACAACGGGCTTTATGAACTCTCGAGTGCAGGATGTATGATTATCATGCAAGCTGGGTGTGAAGCAGGAGAGAGTGAATCTGACTGTGGTAACTTGGAAACCCCAATCTAGGACAACTATCCCCGGAGGTAGGAGCATGATTCAGAAAGGATGCTCGGAGAAGTGTGCTCTGAGAGAGGGAAAAGAGATTCATTTGGAACCTCACTCCTTAAGACTTAGGGAAGCATCCTAAGCCCTTTATCTGTGGGGGAGTTGCATCCCTTTGGACATGAAGACCCTGCAGCAACCACAGCCACGGGGATTTCTGTGAGGTTTGAGGCCAAAGGCAGGGAAGTCAGAGAGAGTACTGGGGCTCCATCCCCAGCTCCAGACAATGGGCAGGGCGGTAAACTGGGGCGAGCAGAGGTCCAGCTGGGAGAGGAGACCATGCCCTTTCTCAGGTAGGAAGCTTGCTCACTCTTCTCTGGCCCAAATTTATCTTTACTGACTTCAAGACAATCTTAGGAAGTCATATTATCACTAGTTCTATTTTAAAGACTATGAAGCGGGTTCAGAGTGGGGAATTGTCTCCCCAAGGTCCTGGATCAAGAAACTCCAAGAATCTGGGCAGGTTGAAGAACTTGTATGTGACTTTCCAAGGAGATAACTTAGGGTACCCTAGCTTTTCCTCCACCCCCACCCCCACCATAAATCCCTGTGCTGACAGAAGCAGACCTGGCCTCTCTGGAGCACTGGGTGGGTGCTGGGCAGACCAGGCTGCAGGACGCCCCTCACCCACCCTACACCTGCCCCTCCCTTGGGCCCCACCCCTTCTCCTTGATGGTGATGGTCACAGCTGGGCCTGGCCCCATTAGCACCATTTTCACTAACCACTCGGAGGCCTAGGGTGGGAGTGGTGCAGACGGGCTCCCCCAGGGCCCAATCCTCTTTGCTACACAGACTCCACCCTCCCCATCACAGAGGCCACAGTCTTCCCTGCCCCACTCTAAGCCCTCGGTCTACCCTGAGGTCCTCGTGGGGCAGCCATGCTCCCATCTCAAAGCTGCTCTAATGATCTTGCCTTTGAGACTGGGGGTCAGTCCCAAATCACAATATCATCAGTAATAATAAAAGCCATCTCCT
Source organism: Muntiacus reevesi (assembly GCF_963930625.1). NCBI lineage: Eukaryota > Metazoa > Chordata > Mammalia > Artiodactyla > Cervidae > Muntiacus > Muntiacus reevesi. Next base: position 109,931,069 of record NC_089251.1, read on the forward strand.
AAACTATGGGAGTTGGTGATGGACAGGGAGGTCTGGTGTGCTGCGGTTCATGGGGTCGCAAAGAGTCAGACATGACTGAGTGACTGAACTGAACTGAACAAGGGAAGGTTTTCAGAGTGGCCAATGGGGACACAGCCAGGCATCTGCAATGTCTCCTTTACAGAGGCTCAGAGAGGGGTAGCTACTTGCGCAAGGTCACACAGCTTGTCAGTAGCAGAGCCAAGATTTGAATCCAGGTCTGTTCAACCCCAAATTTTAATCCCCGTGGTAGGAATGGGACCAAAACCATGGGTTGGATCTGTCTGATGTGGGCAGTTCAACTCCACCCTCTACCATGCCAAGGAAGACTTGCCCCTTGCCCAGGAAGATGCTGGGAAAGGCAGCAGTAGGCTCCTGTGTTTGAAATCCTATCTTGTCCCCATCCTGGCTCCTGGGATGTTGGGAAGCTCAGACAGGTTCATTCTGCCAGAGGAAGGCCGGAACTTCCTCGGACAAAGAAGGCAGACGATAAGACCCAGGCCACGAGGGTAAAGGAGTGAAGGAATGAATAAATGATGCAATAAGCCAACAGCATCTCAAAGCTCAAATCCTGTTAGAGTGCTCAGCCTTTCACCTCCTCCCGCAATGCCACCTACCAGGCCCCACGAGAGACAGTCCCGAAGTCACCACCTACGGCCCACAGGCAGCAAATGTGTCATTTTGCTTTGCATGTCACCGTGCTATTAAAGTTTTCAGTTTTGCCAACATTCAACAGTTGTGGAACCTCACATGAAAGCTCAAATTTTTAGCTTCACTTGAGAAAGCAGAAGTTCTGGAAAAATGAGGCCCACCTTCCTGCACAGTGTGGTTGCCTCTTGGGACCAGGCCTGGGATCTCAAGGCTGTCACGGCCTCCAGAGCTCCCCTGTTCTCCCTGACACTGAAGCCAAAGTCAGGTGCCACTTTGCTGCTAGAGCTATGGCTTTAATGCCTCTTCCATGACCCCTGGAAGTCCAGAAGTTTGAGAAGAAACTTGGAACCTGGGGCGCTAGGTTTTAATTTGCTGTGTGACCTCAGGCAAACCCTTCCCCCTGTCTGTGCTTCAGTTTCTTCCGTTGTGAACGGAGGGGCAGGCAGATGATCTAACAGCCCTTCCTGCCCACAGTGGCCCAGGCTTGATAAAGGCCTGGGGAGTCAAGCAGACCTTCCTTGGCACAGGCCCCTGGACAGATGTAGGACATGGTGGCAAAGAGATGGGATGCTGTTGACGCTCCAGAGCTGCATCCAGGCGCTCATGATGCGGGCTCCACTGAACGTTTTCCCTTCAGAGGCTTGGGGGAAGGTGGCTGCCCTCTCAGATAAATGACTCCCCGTGCCCAGGTTTCACAAACATGTCCAGCAGGCCAGCGACAGAAGAAGGATTGGACATGGTCTCTGTTTCCACGGGCCATCAGTGTCATAACAGCAGCTGCAGCAGAAAGAAAGCCACTCAGCAGAGTAGAATTGAATACCCAAAGTTGGCTTGAACACGCAGTGACCTATAGAGGGGCTGGGACTGCCTAACCAGGCTCCCTGCAGATCAGTCCCTGGGAAGCCCTGCAAAGGTTCAGGGTCAAGGACAGGGGCCAGGCCTGGGCCAGGCAAGCCCAGAAGGTGGCTTGCTATCTGGGGAGTCAATTCTGAGTCTCGGAAAATTCATCTCGGCCCAGATCCTTCACGCACCTCCTCTGTACCTTGGCACTGTGCTATGAGCCCAAGTGGCCACTTCCTAAACAAGAGCAAGCATTGCCCTCACTTTTGCTATTACTGCTGCCTCTGTGGTTGGTGCCTTTCCAAGCATACCTGTGAGACTCCACCTCTGTCATAGGAATTACCTGCTTCTTGCTAGAGCCATTGTGAAAATCAGACCATAACAAATTTGTGGAGAGCCTTGGAGTGACCAAGCTGTTTGAGGTTTTTATTTTCATGAGCCTCGGGCCTGACAGGGCCCAGTGACCACACTCGGTGCCCACCCAGCACCGCCCCGACTCACACGCGTTCCCACACTCACTCCTCCCGCCCGCCCCTGCCCACCCGCCCTCCCCTCCCGGGCCTGAGGGGCCCCAGGCTCCCCCACCCCCTCCCAGTCCCCGTGGACAGCCTCCCCCCGGCGTGCCCTGCGGCCAGCCCCACGGCTGGGCTCCCAGAAGCCACAGCCTGCCCCGACTCCCACAGCCAAATCGAGTCAAAGACCAATTAATATGCTGATACCTGTGGCCGGCTGAAGTGATGTAGGGCTGATGATTTCTTTTTCCATTTTCCTCCAACTGTGGTTTCATTTTTTCCCCAGCCCTCTTTGGTCAGTGGTTTTAGGGGCACTAAAGTTCACTTTTGTGGGTAACCTGCACTGTTAGCTGTTGATTTAATTAACTCAGCCTTTCTCTCCCTTGACCAGAACAAGGCCAGCCGGGCTGCTTCGCAGACACCCATTTGGACAGCCCACGGCCAGAGGCGTCTGGCGGGAGGGTGTGTGGTCCCTGGCAGACACTCGCCAGCCCTGGCTGTCCTTCGCTCCACATTTTCCGAAGCACTTCTGAGCCACTGTCTCATGAGGCTCCCCGGGGTTTGGTTCCCGCTGGACACGTGGGGAAACTAAGGCTCAGAGATGGGAACCCATACCCTGGGGCCACAAAGCTAGCCACAGGCAGAGCTGGGCTGGCTTGCCAGCTTTGTCTGTTTGCATGGTCCTCTATTTCAGGGGACAGTTTATTCCTGCAGAAGGTCCCCCTTGAAGGGGAGGAAGGAAAAGGCTGGAAGGCATATAGGAGTGCTAAAGAGGAACAGGAGGACAGCAGCAGGGGGCGGGGGGAAGGATGCTAGTTGAAATCACAGTCTCCCGGCCTCACTCCTGAGGTCCTTTCTCTTGATGGAGCAGACTAGAGTCTTTCATCCTCTGAGAAGTTTCCAGAATCCTAGCACAAATCTCTCAGTGGCCTGGTGAGGGGAACATTCCGCCCTCAGCATTCTGCCCTCTAAGTTCCCTGTCCAGGGGATGCCTAGTGTCCCCGAGGGCTGTCGGGAGCAGAGAAGCCTGGAGCAGGAGGGAGCAGGAGAGACCAGAGCAGACATCTGAAGTGGCTTTAGAAGGAGAGCTTTCAACTGGGGAGTTGGCCAGCAGCTGAGGCCAGGGCGGGGAGAATTGCAAGGAGACTCCCTGTGTGACTTGACCCGAGCCCCTTCCATCTCTGGTTCTCAGATGTATTCACAGATGTTCACAGCCAGCCGTGCTGCCCTCTCAGTCTGGGCAGCTAGAGTTTTAGGAGACTCTGGCTGCTAGGCAAGAGAAGAGAGGGCTCCGGGCTTGCAGACAGACCCTCCTCTGCCCACCTTCATTTGCCACCTCCTCCAGGAAGCTCCCCACCCCTCACCCACACCCATTCCTCAGTTCTCTGTTCAGGGCTCTGTGGATTTGCTTTTTTTTTTTTTTTTTTTTTGCCACCAGGGTGAATTGTCAATTGATTTGTTATTTATCCCACTGACAACAAAGAGAGTGAAAAGGTAATAATTCTGGGCCCTGGGGTAATTCAATTCCTGTAGCACCGTCAGCTACATTAACTTACTTCCTGGATCTCAATTCAATTAGAGCAACATTCCCCAGCATTAATAAATCAATACTCATGCCATTTGGATATATTTTGAATGTCTTTCATTATACATTGTAGGTCGGGGATGGCTGTTGAATTGGAAGTTAATGGGACAGGACAGGGCAGGTGGGGCTGCCTGGGGAGAAGCTGCCAGCCGTTGACTCTAATTGCCTCTGCTGCAGAAGAGACCGTTAGTAAAACAGGGACCTGGTTAACTGAGCTAGCCCACTGGAGTTACTGCGAGCTACAGCTCCAGTCTGGGTGGGGGAGGTACGGTGGTTGAAGAGACTGTGTTCACCCACTTTTGTATTCATTCATTCGTTCGTCTGCTCATCCACCCTCCCACCCCTCCTCCCACCCCTCCTCCCATCCCTCCTCCCATCCCTCCTTTCAGTCTTCCTCCCCCATGTCCTCTTACTCTCCTCCCATCTCTCTTTATACTTCCTCCAGGCTTTCTTTCCATCTTCCTCCCATCCCTCCCTGATCCTCCTCCTGGTTCCTCCCATTCCTCCTTTTATCTCTCCTCCTACTCCTTCTCCCATTCTTCCTCTCATCCTTCCTCCAAGTCATCTTCCCATCCTTCCCTTCATCTTCTCCCCATCCTTCCTCCTCCTTTCTTCCAATCTCCTTTCTGTCTTTTTACCAGTCTACCCATCCAGAACACTGGACTGAGGGCTACAGGACCACTAGGCTACAGAAGAGAACACAGTGATCCATACTGACTTCTGGGCTTATATAGATGTAATCAAGCTTCCCTGGTAGCTCAGATGGTAAAGAATCTGCTTGCAATGCAGGAGACCAGGGTTCGATCCCTGGGTCGGGAAGATCCCCTGGAGAAGGGAATGGCAACCCACTCCAGTATTCTTGCCTGGAGAATCCCATGGATGGAGGAGCCTGGTGGGCTATGGTCCATAGGGTCACAAAGAGTTGGACACGACTGAGCGACTAACACACAACAAAAACACATAGATGTATATCATACATGTTCTTCAACCTCAGAGACTTGGAATCTAAAGAAATAGCTACAACACAATGTTCAAGAACCACAGCACGAGCAATCAACAGCACTTTTGTTGCCAAAGAAGCCAGAGCAAGGCTCAGAGGGGAGCCAGTGGCTGAAAAGTCTGACTCTTGGGATTGGGGGAGCATTAGGGAAGGCTCCCCAGAGGAAGTGAAGCCTGGGGCAGACTTTGAGGATGAATAGATCTTGACTAACTGGCTTTAGGGAGATCAGGAACGGCAGAGAGCCTGAGGAAACTGAGGGCTGCAGGGCAGGGGCTCACAATCTTTTCTGTGGATCCAAATCACCCAGCAGATAAAGACAAATACAATTCCCAGGATCCTCTCTGGGGAGTCTCATCCAGGAGGTCCAGGAGGGGTCAGGAATCATGGTCAGCAGCCACAGCCTGCACCTCAGGCTGGCCCTGTCCCAGCCGTCTCTGAACTTTCCTAGGTCTGCAATCAAGTTTCTCGTTGGAAGATATCGCTTTAGACAGGCAAGAGAGGCACTCTTTCCTCCTTTTGACAAATGAGCATACTGAGAACCAAACAGACAAGGGCAGAGGCCCTGCCGGAGTCTCTGCCTTCTTCGCCTGGAGGCCCAGGGCCTTTGCACCTGCTGTGCCCTCTGCTTGGACCACACTTCTGGGTATCCATGTTGTTGGCCCCTCCCCTTCTGTATTTGTTATTTACTGCTGTATAACAGATTACCCAGAAATTTAGTGTCTTAAAACCACAAACACTTATTATCACATAGTTTTTGTGGATCAAGAGTAAAGGAGTGGCTCATTCTGGTGCAGACTCTCTGAGGAGTTTGCAGCTAGAATGTCAGCAGGGGTTGCAATCATCAGAAAGCTTGACTGGGCGCCACGACTAATGAGTGCCCCCCATCTGCTGCAGCTGGAGAAAGCCCGCATGCAGCAATGAAGACCCAGTGCAGCCAAAAATAAACACATAAAAATTTTAAAAAGTGAGTTACCAAGTCCAGTCCACATTCAACAGGAGGACAGTTAAGCTGTATTTATTGAAAGGAAGAATATCAGAGCCATATTTTAATGCCCCCATATCTTCCTTAGGATCTCACTCAAATGTCACCTTATGAGAGATGCTTTCTTTGATACATTTGTCTGTAAAGATGCCCTGCCTCTTGTTCTCTTTCTCTCTCTCTCTCTCTCCTCTCTTGTTCTGCTTTTTTTTTTTCTTCCATGGAATTTTCCACCACCTACTATCCTATCTATTTTAATTATTAATCTCACCTGCCTCCCCCCCCCCCCCCCCACTTAGCCTAGACTCTGTGAAATCAGATACTTGTTCATGGCTGTCTCCCCACCACAAGAATGATCCCTGGCACATAGTAGGCATTTAATAAGTCATTGTTGAACACAAGGATGAAGATGGAGCTGAAGGAAGAGAGGGCAGTGTTGACTCATCCGGGGTCTTTCCTGTCCCTGGAACCTGACCCTGACAGGTGACCTCCCTGTCACCTGACACTTCATCCCATGACAGAGTGGGACAGCTTGGCCTGAGCATCAGTTCTGGTCCCAGATCGGCCACTGGCCTTCAATGTGACGCCAGAGGTGTCCTCTGCTGGGGCTCAGCCTGGGTTGCTCCCCCTCA